>NC_086451.1:336775612-336915504 GCF_028390025.1 Pseudophryne corroboree | reverse complement strand
TGAGATGTTCAATGAATAAGAGAAGCATCTCTATGTCACCTTCCCAAATCATCAAAATGTCATCGATATACCGTACCCACAAAATGATGTTGGATGTAAAGACATCATTGCTGTCATTGAACACAGTTTCGCGTTCCCACCACCTAAGAAGATATTGGCATAAGTGGGGGCACACGCTGCCCCCATAGCTGTGCCCCTTGTCTGTAGAAAGAATCTGTTGTTGAAGGTAAAAAGATTATGACTGAGTATGAATTGGAGTAGATCGGCAAGGAATGCATGGAATTTCTCCATACCTTCCATATTCATGAAATAATTGACGGCTTCAAGTCCTTTGTCATGATCAATTGAAGTGTATAGTGCCTCAACATCTAGAGAGACTAAGTATTGATTACTTTCCAATTTGACATCATGAATCTTGCGAAGAACGTCTGTGGTATCTTGGACAAAGGATGGGAGACCCAAAACATGGTGTCGTAGATGTATGTCAACAAAAATGCTGGCTTTTTCAGTCAAGGATCCTATCCCCGATACAATTGGTCTGCCTGGTGGTTGCCGCATGTTCTTATGTATCTTGGGGAGCATGTAAAATGTAGGGATACTGGGATGTGCTGTCTGGAGATACAGGTATTCCGAAGGTGTTATAGTTCCTTCAGCGTGTGCGTCGTTCAGAATCCGGTTGTATATTGTCCTGTAGTTTTCCATGGGGTTGAGTAATATTCTTTGGTAGCAAGTTTGGTCTTCCAACTGCCGGTATGCTTCCTGTATGTATTGTTCTCGGGGCCTTCGGAATACCTGTATCTCCAGACAGCACATCCCAGTATCCCTACATTTTACATGCTCCCCAAGATACATAAGAACATGCGGCAACCACCAGGCAGACCAATTGTATCGGGGATAGGATCCTTGACTGAAAAAGCCAGCATTTTTGTTGACTTACATCTACGACACCATGTTTTGGGTCTCCCATCCTTTGTCCAAGATACCACAGACGTTCTTCGCAAGATTCATGATGTCAAATTGGAAAGTAATCAATACTTAGTCTCTCTAGATGTTGAGGCACTATACACTTCAATTGATCATGACAAAGGACTTGAAGCCGTCAATTATTTCATGAATATGGAAGGTATGGAGAAATTCCATGCATTCCTTGCCGATCTACTCCAATTCATACTCAGTCATAATCTTTTTACCTTCAACAACAGATTCTTTCTACAGACAAGGGGCACAGCTATGGGGGCAGCGTGTGCCCCCACTTATGCCAATATCTTCTTAGGTTGGTGGGAACGCGAAACTGTGTTCAATGACAGCAATGATGTCTTTACATCCAACATCATTTTGTGGGTACGGTATATCGATGACATTTTGATGATTTGGGAAGGTGACATAGAGATGCTTCTCTTATTCATTGAACATCTCAACAACAATAACCTCAACATTCGACTCACCCATCATATAAGCCAAGATGAACTCCCATTCTTGGATGTTCTAATCTACAAAGATGAAAATCAAATGCTCTCCACAAAACTGTATAGGAAGGAAACATCCTCAAATACACTGCTACATCAAACCAGTTCCCACTTTCCTCCAACAATTATGAACATACCCAAGGGGGAATATCTACGCCTAAGAAGGAATTGCTCCAATGATCAGGACTTTATGGAACAAAGCAAAGACCTCTCAAAGAGATTACGGGAGAGAGGATACAGTAACACCGCCATCAAGAAAGCAAGCAGAAACATTCAGACTGTCCAGCGAGAACATCTAATCTTTGAAAAGAAACATAAGAAACAAGAGGATAACATCATCAGATTCGTAGGTGGCTTCTGTCAAGAGTGGCGTCAGGTCAAACAAGCCATTCAAAAACACTGGGGAATCCTACATTTGGATCCAGTTCTATCACAAAAACTCGGATCACAAGTATCCATGAGTTGGAGGAGATCGAGAAACTTGAAAGATAGACTGGTATCCAGTCATTTCCAGCTGACCCGAGGGAAACCACAATCCACGATTGGCACATATCCATGTGGTCACTGTAGAGCATGCCAATATATCCTCAAGACTGACCATATTCAGGACCGCTACGGTAAAGATGTTAAATTCAGACACTTTATTAACTGCTCAACAGAAGGAGTGATCTACTGCATAGTATGTCCCTGTGGACAAAGATATGTTGGCATGACGACCAGAGCCTTCAAGCAAAGGATTTTGGAACACATTGGATCGATTCGGAATGCGACTAAAGACCTACAAAAAATGAAGCAAATCACCTCTGTGGCACGTCACTTTGTTTCCAATCATGCTGGTCGGTGGGATGAACTTAAGGTCTGTGGACTAGAGAAAGTCAAACTAGGTATACGAGGAGGAGATTGGACTAACACTCTACTACGGAAGGAATGTGAGTGGACTTTTAGATTGGACTCACTACACCCTCAAGGACTCAATGAAACAATCAACTTTGGTGCTTTCCTTCCAACTTAAATTTATCATTACTGCATATATGTTATTATGGTAGCAATTACTATCCCAGTAGGGACATCTGATTTCATCATATAGTCTAACAAATATCCTTCACCTTTTCAATTTTCCCAACTACAAACAAAACCCCCCCCTCCCCCCATTTCTCCTTCTCTTTTCCCCTCTCCCCCCCCCTTTTTTTTTTTTCCCCCCTTCCCCCCCCCCCTCATTGCCCCATTTCCAAAAAAAAACCCTCCCCCCCCCCGCCCCCCACAAACCTATCCCACCCTCTCCTTCCCCCCCCCCCCCCCCCCCCCTTCTTTTCAAAAAAATTTTTTTTTTTTTTCACCAGCAATACACTGTCATTATGCAAATTTTGAGCCACACAAGCTATTTACATAATCCTTGTCACCTCTTGTCACCCATTTTTACACAGCCCTCACAACACATTTTTCATGCTTAATCAAAATTCACTGCTATCACAATGCACACACCATCTTAATTTTTCTTCCCTACACATTCTCATTTTAATATATTTCTCTCATTATCACTATCATCATCTTCATTTTTATTTTCATAGCTATATTCATTTTTATCATATTTATTTACATTCATTTATTTTCATTTCTATATTCACTTCTATTTTTACATTTATATTTATATTTTTCATTTCACATTGTATCAAATCATCTTTTTTATACACACTCATGTTTTATCATTATTGCAATATACCCTCACATTCTCAATTCAACTATACCCCCAATCCATATTTTAACACTTGCTATACCGGCGATTATTCCCCCCTCTTTCTTTTTTACACAGCACACAAGTGCCTGTTAGCACTCTAATACAACTCCCTTCCTCATACCCATTAATCACAATCAAATCCATCTTTATAGACTTCTGTTACATATGTTACATATATTGCAAGTGTACATTTATTAATTACCCATAGGAATTTTACCCAGTGCAGCATATTTATTCATTTCTGTTTAGCTATTTTCCTATTTAGCTCATAAAGAGCAGTCAGACCTCCGCAATCATCACCAGGCATAATTAATTAACAATCTATTCTTCTGAATATAATCCAGGTCTGCACTGCTCACGTTCACACTACCCGTGAACAAGCTTTCTGTGAAACGTACGTTGGGAGGTGAACGGGTCACGGTGAGTGCGCTCACGTGACCAAGAGACCGGCAGGAGAGGAGACCAGTGGA
This sequence comes from Pseudophryne corroboree, assembly GCF_028390025.1. NCBI lineage: Eukaryota > Metazoa > Chordata > Amphibia > Anura > Myobatrachidae > Pseudophryne > Pseudophryne corroboree. Next base: position 336,911,833 of record NC_086451.1, on the reverse strand, counting down.
GCCGCTCAGACACACAGCTCATCACGCCGAGCTGTCAGCGGCAGGAGAGGAGACCTGTGGAGCCGCTCAGACACACAGCTCACTACGCCGAGCTGTCAGCGGCAGGAGAGGAGATCAGTGGAGCCGCTCAGACACACAGCTCATCACGCCGAGCTGTCAGCGGTACCTAACTAGCAGGATACATGCACAGGCGCTCGCAAGTATTTCTCCAGATATATCCTGCATTTTCACTCTGTCTCCCGCTCTCCAGCCACGCACAATTGTAATTAAACACTGTGTGCATCAGTCTCATTCAGGCAAATCTATGCCGTTTTTATAATAAGGCACTTTTTTTCTATTAATTATATTCAATCTTTTCATTGCATATTACAATTTGCTGCTATTAGGTGCCACATATACAGACACTTTTTCAGTGTTACTCTGTTGCTGATGAAATTACGTACAATCAGCAACAATCTACCTTTTGCATTTGACAATTGATTCTTTTTTTCACATTTCTTATTTGACTGTGGACATACAGCATATACAATACTATTTGTGTGCTTCCTTACTGCAAGTATAATTATTTATCTAAGATTGCAATTAAGACAGTAATTGACATTTCAGGCTCTAATGAATTAGTTAGCCTTATTGTGGATAGTGGAGATCACGTCTCTTGAGATCTATTCCCTAATTTCTATCCACTCCTGCCAATCTGTCGTTTCAGCTGAATACATGATTTCTGGCACATTTCCATTCCCTGCCCTATACACTGTGTGAAGGGGGAGGGGAAGTATGGTGTATTGCTCAGGATCTTTTGCATATTCAGTAGTACCTATACTTGCAACACATTTATGTTTTGATATCTCTCAAACTTTGCTGGCATGTCATCAGAATAACTAGGGTTCATTATTGCCCTACTACATGTGAAAAATTCTCTGGGATCAATGTTGCATAGCACAGTATAAAGCAACATATTGGCGGCTATTTTTGGCAAAACCGGTTGACCATATGATTTAAAACCTATGTATACCTATACATTTGGAATACACTTTGGTGCAATGATGGTTAAACATCAGTCTCTTTTTTAAGAGATTTTTTTGCCCATTCTACCAGGCCTTGGGTGGATCTAACAATTGCATACCCATTATAGGTCTTTGCTTCATCAACTTCAATCTACTACCATACCACACCGTACATGCCCAATCTCGTCCGATCTTGGAAGCAATACGGTGTTGGGCCTGGTCAGTACTTAGGTGGTTGACCACTAAGGAATACCAGGTGTTGTAGGTCAAGTTTGAAGGCAATACCTTGGCTATTGCACCTATTGCATTAATCAACACCAGGCGGGCAAATCTTCTGGTTTTGCCGTAACTTGTACCGCACATTTGCCTTTTATATTATATTATGTTTTTTTCATCCTTATGTTCACAGTTGCAATCCCGAATTTACGATTCAAACTATTTAATCAATTTTTAAACATACTTTGTGTGTACTCCTATATTACTCATTAAGAATTAAAGGTTACGTTTTAAATAAAAATACATTATACATAATTCCAATCACAGTTCTTTCCAAGAGGGAGTGCTCCCAACAAGGGTCACTTTTTTCCTTTCTCTCCTGTCCTTATTACCCATGTAATAGACCCATGGGAGCACCATCGACAATCACCCTTTTTTTCTGCCTAAACAAGAACCTTTTTCTGTTCAATGGTAGATGGTGATTAATTCCAGAATCTTTTCTGGTTCGTCGGTTTTCTTGGCAACACACATTAATTACACACCTATACAATCTCACTTAGTCCTGTGCGGCATCCTTAATCCCACACTCTACCATATATGCTTCTTTTGCCAAATAAGAGGTTTATATTGCTGCCCAGGGCGCCCCCCCCCCTGCGCCCTGCACCCTTACAGTGACCGGAGTATGTGAGGTGTGTGGGAGCAATGGCGCACAGCTGCAGTGCTGTGCGTTACCTCAGTGAAGATCATGAAGTCTTCTGCCACCTCTGAAGTCTTCTTTTCTTCTCATACTCACCCGGTTTCTATCTTCTGGCTCTGCGAGGGGGATGGCGGCGCGGCTCTGGGACGGACGGCTAGGGTGAGATCCTGCGTACCAATCCCTCTGGAGCTAATGGTGTCCAGTAGCCTAAGAAGCAGGACCTGCACTCAGAGAGTAGGGCTGCTTCTCTCCCCTCAGTCCCTCGATGCAGAGAGTCTGTTGCCAGCAGAGCTCCCTGAAAATAAAAAACCTTTCAAAATACTTTCTATCAGCAAACTCAGGAGAGCTCACTGAAAAGCACCCAGCTCCTCTGGGCACAGTATCAAACTGAGGTCTGGAGGAGGGGCATAGAGGGAGGAGCCAGTGCACACCCAGGTCTAAAGACTTTCTTAAAGTGCCCATGTCTCCTGCGGAGCCCGTCTATCCCCATGGTCCTTACGGAGTCCCCAGCATCCTATAGGACGTTAGAGAAATAAAGAATAGATACCTTAATTGGTCTAGTGGTGAGAATATAAAAACATATGCAGCAGCAAACATAAGCATTAAATCATCTCCGACTAATATTGTCGGGTGGTGACACAGAGAGAAAGAGATTCATTTTGTTCAATTTCTTTACAGCACCCCATACCTGTGCAGAAAGTAGCACGAATACATCAAACAAGTCTTATCTTAAACAGGTAAAAGTAAACAAACACTGGTTGTATCATATACTGATTACTGATACATTGTTGTGCATATTTCAAGAGAATAATAAAGAGGAGTTTTTGCTCTTTTGTAGGTTATTGTGCATACACTCTAACTATTATCATGGGAATTTGTTCTGCATTTATAAGAGTAATATTTGTGTAAAGAAACTTGACTGAAACTTTGTACATAAATAAGATGTTTCTAAAGAGAGTTAAGCAGAGGCGTATCTAAGGCAGGGCGAGTGGGGTACGTGCCCTGGGTGCCTTAACAGGCCCAGCAGAGGGGGCGCCGGCGGCAGCCAGGGCATCATGCCCACCCGCACCCAGAGCCGGATTTTTTTTTAAAGGGCCCCCGCCGCCTGCACACTGATCGTACCTCCGATCTACGGCGCTGCGCTCCTCCGGCAGCTCCCTATAGGTTGCCCTGGATACTGAACAGCAGCATAGAATTTCAGGACAGCTGAGCGACGGCTCAGCTGTCCAATGGTGTAAAGGTGCAGCCTGCGGCTCAGTGATTGGCTGGGCACACAGGTTGCAGGGAAGAAGAGTGTGGAGCCAGCGTGCGTGGATGAGCAAGCTGCAGAGAAAAAAGTAAGCTGGCTGCATTTTTTTTTAATCATCATGCACTGTGGGGCACTGTATCTGGCACTGTGTATCTGGCACTGTGGGGCACTGTATCTGGCACTGTGGATCTGACACTGTGGGGCACTGTGTATCTGGCACTGTGGGGCACTGTGTATCTGGCACTGTGGGGCACTGTGTATCTGGCACTGTGGGGCACTGTATCTGGCACTGTGGGGCAATATGTATCTGGCACTGTGGATCTGACACTGTGGGGCAATATGTATCTGGCACTGTGGGGCAATATGTATCTGGCACTGTGGATCTGACACTGTGGGGCAATATGTATCTGGCACTGTGGGGCAATGTGTATCTGGCACTGTGGGGCACTGTGTATCTGGCACTGTTGGGCAATTGTGTATCTGTCACTGTGGATCTGACACTGGGGCAATATGTATCTGGCACTGTGGGGCATTGTATCTTTCACTGTGGATCTGACACTGTGGGGCAATATGTATCTGGCACTGTCGGGCACTGTGTATCTGGCACTGTGTGGCACTGTGTATCTGGCACTGTGGGGCAATTGTGTATCTGGCACTGTGTAAAAAGGGGACTCTGCATGCGTACTGTGCAAAAATTGAATGAAGGCGACACAGGGGGTAGGTGATAGTCATGTTGGCATGCCCAATTTTCAGTGGCCACACCCCTTCTGGTGCGTGGCCACGCCCATTTTTTGGGCGCACGCCTTTGGCGCGTGTGCACATACTACTTTTTGTGTGTGTTTTTTTTTTTGGGGGGGGCACTCTTCATCTTGCCCTGGGCTCCGAAAACCCTAGTTACGCCTCTGGAGTTAAGGCCCATACACACTAGATGAGAAAATAAAATATCTCACTCAGAAGGGCCAATCTGAGCGAGACCTTTTACAATCTCTTCTAGTGTGTACATTCAATGTCGTTAACGATGCGCGCTCCCACGCATCGTTAATGACCCCCTCCCTCATCTGAACATGTACAGATGAGGGTGATCCTAGTTAATGACAGCCATTATGCAAATGCAGCATGGTCGTCGTTACCCCACCACCACCACCACCACCACCACCATCGTCGCTCCCTTCCCCGCAGGCATCGGCAAGTGTGTATGCACTTGACGATGCCAGCACCCCGTTTAGTGTGTATAGGCCTTTAGATACATAGGCCCTGATTCAGCATGGATTGGTATTGTACAGAAATCGCTATTTGGTGATTTCTACACGTGCGCCCTTGCGCTAGGTCTTAAACTGTGTTCTCTTCAGAACTCAGTCTATGTCCTGGCAGGGAGCGGTGGTGGGTGCATTTTGTGGGTGTTGATGCACCATTTGGGGGGCGTGGCCCGGACAATGGAGATGCATCCGGACCATCGGTGGGGTGGTCCGCGGCGGCTGCGTGACATCACATGCAGCCGCTGCGAGCCTACACATGGCGGGTAGCTGTCTGCCTTTGCAGCTAGACTGCATAGGCAGTGGGCTACCCTTATCATACGAGCGCTTCGCTGCTTAGCGAAGTGCTCCCATGTTAGCAGGGGGGAGGACCCGGAATTTGGGGCGGCATTGCCCTGTGCTGGGCGGCCCCTACATGTTAGTGTAAGGAGTTGTAGTTGTGTGAATCATGGCCATAGTACAGTGTTTTAAGGAACCTATCCCTTCTGCTTTCTGATGTCTTCAAATAGGCGGACACAAGATGAGAGCAGGAGAGGTGTAAACACAGATAGAAATAAAGTTAAAGTGCTGAGATGGTGATCCCATATGTGGTGTCATATGATCCCTGATACTGGGGGCATTGCAGGAGTCAGATTAGTCAGTATGGAAGGAGTCCCGACCCGTCTGCTGAGAGCGGATCTCTTCTGCAGTGGGGAGCTCAAAGTAGCTACAGTAGGAGAGCTCCTGAAGTAGAACAATCATTTCACTACTTGCTGCTTGGACCATATTCTATCAAATATAAAAGACAATTTCATTTGATGAATATAACCATTTGAAGGGATACAGTGGTGTTTACTATCTAATCCAGGAGTAAAGAGTGGGGGCCTGTGGAGCCATCCCAGTACTAGCAATGCAAACTTTAACTAGGGTAAAGAGTACAATAACATACATTTGTAAACAATGGGTCAACACATCTGCAAGGCCCAGCCCAAAGATTTATGTCTCAGAAAGGACAAAAACATTCTTATCCTAGAATCAGCCACACAAACCATTACTCAGGACCAGAAAGTGCAAACCATTGATTAAGACGAGAGAATCAGCTTCAGCTTCTTACATACCACATTTAGGGCAGAACGTGGAAGCCAATCTCCAAAATCTCCACAAATGCACCAGTGTCCAGTACGCTTCATTCCTTATCTGACAGGAGATCTAGATCTACTTCCCACTTGGTCCATAGAGACTGCAAACCTCCCGAGTCAACAGCTGTCCTGAGGGATGAATAAATGCGGGAAATACATTTATTTAAGGGAAGGGTATGTACCAAAGCAAACACAGGTATTTCTGCTGGGGCAGGAACTTCCTCTCCCCTCTGTGCAGAGTGCATGGCAAAGCTGCAGAAACTCATAGTTGAGTAAAGGAGCAAAAACTGCCTCCCTATACAATGACCCAATGTGGAAATATTATAAGCCAAACACAAAGAACTACTTTTCAATAGAAGTAAGTAATTTGGAAAAAGCTGTGTTTTCCCTGATGGAACAGAGATCCAAACTGCATGTATGGGCCAGTAATCACCACACCGACCCTACGCGCCTATACCAGAACAGGGGGACGACCCACAAGAGAGGACTCAGCAAGTAAAAACTGCAAAGAGATAAAGGATATACCAGCCCAATGCACATACTCACACTCCAGAACAGACATCCAATCTCATATCTGTACCAACTGCCCAGCCAGATAATAAAATCTAATATCAAGGAGTGTCTATTTCCCCTCACCCTGAGGCAGTGCTGCCATTAGGGGGGAATGCCGGGACTGGAGTCTCGGGCCTGGACAAAAAAATGACCCAGCAGGAGGCCTCCAGACAGAGCTGCGATCAAGCTTCAGCTGCTGCTGCTATACCACTCCCAAAACATTTAATATTAGTCATAGTGGATTTATTTGGCATGAAGCCAGCTTGTTCAGGATTTACATTCTTTAAAATTATCTTGTTGAATTGGATATCCAGAATGTAACATCCAAAGACATGATGGAAATATGGTTGTAGGAATCCGGATATGCCAAGCCCTTACCAGGTTACCACTATCAATGCCTCTGCTATGTAAGGAGGCAAAGAGTCAAATGCAGAGAGATCAGTAAACATTTCCAGAAGTTTAGGGACAAAGAAACAAAAATGTGTCTTAAAGTTGTATAGGTAATACTGTCCACCAGAGCTTTACCTTTGTGAAAATATATGATGACATAATCCACCTCCTCTAAGGAGATACGGGAAACCACAAACTCTTATCTGGCCGGTGACAAAGAGGGTTGGAATATCTGATCCAGGTAAGAATCCATGTCCGTCTGAGAGTAATGAGCCCAGGAAGAATAAACATTTACAAAGTAATTGTAAAGCACCCCAGCTAAAGACTGAATAATAGTGTGGGTTGTAGCATCCACACCAATTAGCTAATGCACAGTAGGAAGGATAGCCCCACCTCAAGCTATATATCCTCCGGCTGGGAGGAGGATCTTGGCCCACTTGGACTGGAAACTTGCACGGCTGGAGAAAGGTACGACCTTCTCAAATTTTTTTCAAGTTCTTTTGGTACCGGGCCATGTGAGCTGGTTTGTGTTATGGTCCTACAGGTTCCCCTGTCTGGCAGTTCCTTCCTCGTGGCCAATACTCCCTCTGTGTTTAATTTGTTTTTATTATCTGTTTTTATCCAATAAATCCTTCCTTTAAATATGGGTGGCTGAATACGTATGCTGATTGTATAAAAGATACCTTGATGTGCAGACTGAATACGCTCCTTCCAGTGAGTACCGGTACGCAGCACAGCTTACAAAGATACCCTGATGTGTTTATACCCATACTTTTTATTGTAAGTTAGGTACGCTGAAAATTCCAGCATCAGTTTTTAAAAAAACCTTTACATGCTTTCTACCTCACTCACTTTTGTAAGTGAGGTACGATTATCCTACTCGAAATCCCTTCCTACTTGCTATCAAAAAAATGTTTATTATATCCCATTGAGGCTCCCCAAAACCCAAAATTTTCATTTTATGTTTTTCATAATACCACGCTGTACGATCTCATCATTCCTGGAGAAAAATCATCCTTCTCTCAGAAATCAAAAATCCACTGAAAATACTTCAGATAAGTATCTTTCTTCATCACTAAATAACCATAATTCCCCAGCTGAATCATCAGCTTCATTCCACACCCCCATTCCAGCGCCCACTCCCTGCACCCACACATCTTATTCGTAATGGAAATAGGGTTGTAGGAATCCGGATATGCCAAGCCCTTACCAGGTTACCACTATCAATGCCTCTGCTTTGTAAGGAGGCAAAGAGTCAAATGCAGAGAGATCAGTAAACATTTCCAGAAGTTTAGGGACAAAGAAACAAAAATGTGTCTTAAAGTTGTATAGGTAATACTGTCCACCAGAGCTTTACCTTTGTGAAAATATATGATGACATAATCCACCTCCTCTAAGGAGATACGGGAAACCACATTCTCCCATCTGGCCGGTGACAAAGAGGGTTGGAATATCTGATCCAGGTAAGAATCCATGTCCGTCTGAGAGTAATGAGCCCAGGAAGAATAAACATTTACAAAGTAATTGTAAAGCACCCCAGCTAAAGACTGAATAATAGTGTGGGTTGTGGCATCCACACCAATTAGCTCATGCACAGTAGGAAGGATAGCCCCACCTCAAGCTATATAGACTAGAAACTTACTAGTTCTATCAGCCATCCTAATTGTTGGCAGCCAGCAGGCTCAAAATATACTTTTGCTCCAAGTTATAGCTCCTCTGTTCCAGACCCATCTCATTATGTACTTGTTGTTGTTATTATTATTATTATTATTATTATTATTATTATATGATGTTGATTAGTTGATTAAAGGTTATGATGCCACTGTGACATGAGGATGTTATTTATTGTCCCTGTTTGTAGTTAGTCAGTCCAATCTCAAATTCTTCCGTGTCAGTTTGATATTTTATGTTAATTCATCTACATTATTTGTAGATAAACAGTGCAATTGTCAATTAATATGTCTTTGTACAAATAACTAAGGACTCCAATGGTTATTATTTTTATTTTTAACTATAAGAAAGTCCCACCAGCCACTAACAAGTTTCATGATGTCAATAGCAATTAATGTAGGTCTTATCTTTCATGATAAAATATCTATACATTTTACCCTGAGCATCTGTGTTGTGTTCCCCCTAATATTAGCGTAAAAGGCCTGTGGACGGGGCGTAACAAGTCATTTGTGAGCACTATAGCAACATATGTAAATGTCCCATGCAGGGCTGTAACTAGGATGGTGCAGACGGTGCCTTGCACACAGCAAATTTGCCGTGTGGGTGCACCATCCGCAACCACCCTGTTTGGCCAGTTACTTTATGTGTGCAGCCGCATCGCTGGCCTGTGTACAGATTAGAACAGGCAGCGATGGGTGGCTGCAGTGTGACAGTGTGTCCTCTGTGTGCTCCGCCCCCTGTGTGGCGTAATGTGTATAAGTGGCACTACTGTGTGGTGTAACGTGTATAATGAGAACTACTGGGGGTAATTCAGACCTGATCGCTAGGCTGCATTTTCTCACAGCCTGTGATCAGATCCAAACTGAGCATGCGTATGCACCGCAATGCACCGGCGCATCGGACGACTGCACCGTGCATCAGTGCATAGCGACGGGATGGTGCGAAAAAAGCGATTGCATGGGTGATCGCAAGGAGATTGACAGGAAAAGGCCGTTTGCGGTTGGCAACTGACCATTTTGTAGGAGTGTCCGGGAAAACGCAGGAGGGACCAGGCGTTTGGAGGGAAGGTGTCTGATGTAAGCTCCAGCCCCGATCACCTGGAAACCATTGCAGCTTGTAAGTCCTGGGCTGAGCAGAAACTGTACAAATTGATGTTTGTGCAGTTCTGCTACAAATGCGATCGCACACCTGCACAAGCTAATACCCTCCCCTTGTAGACGGCGACTACCTATTCCATGGATGAAAAAAACGCACACCATAGCCAGAGTTAAGACCCCACTATACCCGAAGTCCCATGGTAAGCCAGAGCTACATATTAAGATCAGAATTCAGTACAAATCAAATAGATATAACATACATTTCAGACCAGTGGTGATTAAAAAAAAATTTTTTATAGTAAAAGACCAGGTTGAGGTGAAGAAACTCCCTATGGATTTTAATTGCATACATAAGTTATATATGCCATCTTTCTCTGCATATTAATTTTATTTGCATTTAAATTTAATTTAGTCTGATCTTTTTATTTTAATATATTAAATATATTTTAATATCAACACTGGTTTCTGTAATATAATTTTTATAGAATTTTTGTTTTAATATATAAGGTGTACTTTCAGATTACTGTCATATTCTCCTTTGCAATTTACTATATTAGAGATACAGAATCTCTTGCACTCTGCTTTTATATAATTTGGTGGTTGTATCCTGTATTGCTTTTATATATAGCACTTGCCGAATGTATGTAGGGTATGTAACAAATAAAAAATTCATGGCTTACGTTATTTGGTAAAAAAAAAAAAATGCCATTCACGAATCATTTTTTTATGGTTTTTAACTCTTGGTTACAGATTGCTGGAAAAAAAAAATCTGTTTCTCATAGATAACACACGCTGCAGAAAGTTTCATAAAGCTGAAATGATATAATGTAAGGTGGTATATTGCACGTGATTCACATGTTGCTAATTTGGCACATGGTTTTTAGAAAACAATCATTCTGGAATTTGAAGTTTTATGTGGATAGCTATGTCTGGTGCACTTAATATATTTCTATTCGACTGTAATTACCTTTCTATTCTTAGTTGTAAAGTTGTGTAATATTAAACATGCACGATCAGTAACTCTTTCAATTTTAAAGAGGTTATTTTACCTTGGGCAATGGAGCACAGTGCATACAATAAATATATCTTACAAAATGGGCAGAGGTAGGGCAAAAAATGAATTAACATAATGGTGCCAGTATACCAAACTATAATTATAAAAAAAAATTAAATGCCCATTCTTAATACGTCCTCTTTGCCCCCTTCAGTCAGAATTTGTGCCTGAGAGACTGTTATGCTTACACTCAGTTCTATAGGCGGTACCTTGTGACACTCACACAATTACCCACTGCCCAGCAGTCTTTTCGCCTCCGGCAATGCTAGGCTTCTCCTATAGCAGCTGCCTTTCCAGGGTGAATTAGGTCAACCCTATACTCAGATGCCCCCAGGTTTTATGTATGGACAAGGTGACTATCAGATGGCTGGGCAGGGGTAAATGCAGTACGGTGAGACATTCACCAGACACAACCTTACAACAATGCTGAGGCACAGACTTAGGGGTATATAAGGAGTGCACATGAGTGCAACAATGCACAGATTAAATTACCCAGATGATCTTGCAGATGCAACAATGCACATGATGGAATATTACACAAATGATTTGTAAATGCAACAATACACTGGATGGAATGAGTGTAACACAAATGATTTGTAAATGCAACAATGCACAGGATGTAATAAGCAACTTAATCAAATATAAATGCAACAATGCAGAAGGTGGAGACAATAAAGAAATATAGGCAAAGACAGTGCCTGTGTGGAAATTCCACACCAAAACCTGAATACAAGGCTAGCTGGATACGGTCAGGAAAGCAGTCAGACAGGGTCTCAGAATCATGAGTGTTCACAGGCTGACAGGTTCTCACTTAGAGCAGAAACTGTCACCAGCGATTTAAGGAGTGAACTGGAAGTGTATATAAATGGGCTATGCCCAATCACAGACCTAATTAACAACTAAGTGCAGCTGCCCTGCTGCACGTACTACAGAACTAAGCAACGGGGATGCCTTCTGCTTTTCACGTCTCCGTTGCCTAGGAGTGTGATGGCCCCCAGCGCCCAGCGTGAGCCTGTTGCTAGGCACTGGGTGGGGACCTCCTAGGCAACGGGCAGGACGTGCACCTCCCGGCGCTACCAGAGACATAGCTTCTCCACTAACAGCTGTCTCCAACTTTGCTTTACCAGACATTATTACAGTATATAGCAGAGAGCAGTCTGAAGTTTCATTACCTCCCTCCCAGATACTATATTTAGGCTGGAAGACGAATTGGCAGTGAAGGCTATCACTGTTAGACTGCAAGCTGGAGCTGCTGGTTGGAAGAAAATGTGGATGGCTGTGAGTGGAGGTTGTAATTGGTGGAGACAGAGGGGTCTATTTACTAAGCCTTGGATGGAGATAAAGTCGCTGTAAATAAAGTACCAGCCATTTTTCAAACACAGCCTGTGACATGGCAGTTAGGAGCCGATTGGCTGGTACATTATCTCCAGAAACTTTATCTACATCCAAGGCTTAGTAAATAGACCACTGTGACTGTTAGACTACAAGCTGGAGCTGCTGGTTGGCAGAAAATGTGGATGGCTCTGAGTGGAAGCTGTGATTAGTGGAGGCTGTGATTGCATTAATATTGGATCTAATGTATGTAGGATGGAATGGCACATTCTCAGTCTTTCCTCCCTATTTACTTTTGGGCATACATTGTGTGTGGCTCTCTATTCTTTGGTCCATCTTAACGTGTAGGCACACTGGGCAGCTGCCCAATGTCCCACAATTATAAGGGCCTTTAAGCAGGGGCAGGTTGTGGCCACACAATGAGACCGGTGAGGCAGCATTCTCTACATGCCTCCCAGCCTGCAGCCATATAATGTATGGCTGTCAGTATACTGATTGGTGAATGACTGGAACTATCCATCAATCAGAATGCTGAGAGTCATTCACTATATGGAAGCATTTGGAGAGACTGTGTGGAACTGCAGGAGGGGCATGATAGAATTTTTTTTTATTGGTTCCCATGATTGGGTGTGTAGAGGCTCCAGTGCTTTGCCCAGGGTGTACAATGCTGTTAAGATAGTCCTGTCTGGGCATGGCCAGCACAAGCCCAAAGAGTAAACATAATGTTACTCATTACCATGAGGCCTATTGTGCACCTCACTCCAATCCTCCTTCACCTTTGCTCCATTTTTGTACGGAACTGCATTATATGTAATTAATTACAGGGAACTGCGGCTCCATGTAGAGCTGGCTGTTGGAACTTCCACTTCAGTTCAAGAATTTCAAAAAGCTAATTCATGTGTGGCATTAGGCATGGTCATAAATCCCCTCAACACCGCCTTAGCAGCACCCAGTCCAGACTATAAATGCTGGTGGTTGCTTCACTCATCTTGTGGTGAAGACACGTTTAGTTAATTGTGCTACAGGGATTCATTATGTAATGCTGGCGCTTGGGATCACAGCAATCAAAAGACCAATGCCGAGATCCTGAAGGTTGCAATGCCGACAGGGGTGAGTTGGGGCTATTTTCCCCTCTCCTCTAACCCCTAACCCTCCCTTCCCGCAATAACCTTAACCATCCCTCCACTGCAGCCTAACTCTAACCCTCCCCATGAGTGCCTTACCGTAACCCCCCTTCCTGCAGCCTAATCCTAACATCCCCAGGGTGCGGCTAAACTAACAACACCCCCCCCCCCGGCCCAAAATGTAACCCCAGGCACTATTCTGGCTGCCAGATATGCAAAGATCCATACTACTGCTGCTGTTTTACATCAACACTTACTGTATATGTAAGAACTGAGGAATTACGGTAGGAGCTGGAGTGGAGGCTACGTGTAGAAAACTGCAGCTTTATTAGGTTTCTCTGCATGGAGTTAGTATTGAGGAGTGTACTAGGCTCTGATCCGGAAGGTTGTGAGACGATGAGCTTGATACTAGAACAAGGTGGATACCTGTATAAGGACAGAACTGTATTAACATGTGGTTCTATGTACTAAGACTTGGAGAGAGATGAAGTGGATGGAGATAAAGTACCAGCCAACCAGTTCCTGGCTGTCATTTTTTAAACACAACCTGTAACATGGCAGTTAGGAGCTGATTGGCTGGTACTTTACCTCTGTCCACTTTATCTCTCTTTAAGGCTTAGTACATAGACCCCAGGGGGTATATTTACTAAACTTCGATTTTGTTTGTTTTTGTTCAATGTTAGATCGACGTAAAATTGATTTTAATTGATGTTGGACTTCCAGGGTTAAAACACACATTTACTAACATTTAAAAATTTATATAAAAATCATCTGCTAATAAATGTGTGTTTTAACCCTGGAAGCCCAAAATCGATTAAAATCGATTTCACATTGATCTAACATCGCAAAGAGAGCATCCCTGGAGCAACCCTGGATGGACACTGCAGTGACACGTCCGTTCACTACAACCTCCACAGCCAGAGGGAAATGGCGCCGAACACCAGAGACCTTTATAGAATACAAAACCCGCAAGATTTTGACAGCGGGAGGATGATGTTTTGAATAATTTTGGGATCCAAGTCCGGCGGGAAAACCTAAGCCGGACTCAGATCCCGGCTCGGATTGGTACATTTGGGAGGGTCTGGTTCCCAGAGAACTGGACCCGTTCATCTCTAATATAAACCTGTCATGTCAATATGTTTCTGACCTAAACAGTTTATTATATTTATACCACAAAGAGCTTATCAAATAAGAGCATGTTTTAGAAGTAAGAAAATCAGATATTTAAAGAAAAACTGCTTAAAATGGAAAACAGAAAAGCAAAAACTACCTCTGAAATGGTCATAGCAGAGAGTTAATACCACACTCACAGACGGGTGTAGTATGGTTTGCCGGTGGCCGGATTTCCGGAAGCCAGCACACCGGCGCCGGGATCCCGACTGCCGGCATGCCGAAAGCGGGGCAAGCGCAATTGAGCCCCTTGCGGGCTTGCTGTGCTCGCCACGCTGCGGGCACTGTGTGTTAGGCGCCGGGGTCCGCTTGTCCGCGTGACCCGGCGCCTAGCAACTAGGGACGCCGTGCACGTACAGCCGCCGGCTCCCTAGCAACGCTAGACGCCGGGCGCGCTGAAGCCGCACGGACCCTAGCAACGGGGACGCCACTGGCGGACCGCGTTCCCCGTTGCTGGGTTTTAGGATTTAATGCGTTCACCTGTTCTCTGGCCGTGCAGCAAGGCAGCGGCACGGCATTTAGTCCAATCAGCCTCTTAACAGCTGATTGGAGGACTCCATGTTAAGTACACTCCCAGGGCTTCTCACAGACGCCGGTAATAGCTTCCTGCATGCTGCCTTTGTTTGCTGAGAGTCTGTTTCCAGTCCTGCTGTATCCGGTCATTCCAGTCCTCAGAAGTCCTGTACTCGGGAGTTACCATCTCGTCCCTGGAGTCCTGACTGATCACCGTTTTATATCCAGTGGTGTTCGTGAGTTGCGGCTCTGCCGTGTGTTGCGGCTCAGCCGCTTTACCTTTTATATTTTGTGTTTGGAGCATTTGCGGAGGGTTCCGCTTCCACAAGTCCTCTCTGGTACTCGGCGGTGTCGGGTAGGAGAATTGGACAAGTGGATATTTTGGTTGTCCTTTTCCTTGGCGGTTTCTCCGCACATATTATAGTTTTGAGTTTGCTTAGCCCCTGGCCTGGTTGTTTAGTTAGAGGGCCTCTTGTTATCACCCTGTCTCGGGTTTCCCTTTGTCTCTCATTTAAGACCGGGGGGCATCGAAGTTGGGCAGACATAATCCGCCCTTCAAACGCGGCTGCCAAGGGCTCAAGAAACCATAGTCTCGCAGGGGATTTCTGACAACACGGGTGAGACAACAGAGTTAGGGCGCCAGGGGCTATTTTCCTGTCCTGCTCCCTTCCCCAGCATTCCGTTCCAGTGCTCCGGTCCTTGCCATAAGATCTCCTCTGACCAGAGTGCTGGAATCATAACATTATTACCGGCCATACCAAAACTTAAAATTAAACGGGGTTTAATTTTTTCTCATTCAGTTTTGTGAGAGTTTATCGGCCTCATGAATCCAACAGGTTTAGGGCCAAATCCTGGTCAGCTCTTAGTCAGCCAGATTCAAGAACTTACTCAGATGGTTCAGGATCTTTCTCTTCGGGTGAAGTCGCAGGAAGATCTTTTGCGAGCTTCCCCAAGGGTAGTCCCTGAACCAAAGATGCATTTGCCTGACCGTTTTTCTGGTGATAGAAAAGAGTTTTTTAATTTTAAAGAATCCTGTAAACTTTATTTTCGTTTAAGACCGACTTCCTCGGGTACTGAATCTCAGCGGGTCGGGATTATTATTTCTTTGCTCCAGGGGGGTCCTCAGACCTGGGCATTTGGTTTAAGAGCACACGATCCGGCATTGTTGTCAGTTGACACTTTTTTTGAGTCTTTAGGGCTCTTGTATGATGACCCTGATAGAGAGGCGTCCGCTGAAAGTCAGTTGCGCGCTCTCAGACAGGGTAGAAATCCTGCGGAGGTTTATTGTACGGAGTTTCGCCGTTAGTCGAACGACTGTGGCTGGAATGACCCAGCCCTGCGCAGTCAGTTTCGCCTCGGCTAATCAGAGTACCCCGCTCCTGAGACTCTCGATAAACTCATGGAGCTTTCTATTAAGATTGATCGTCGTCTCAGAGAGCGGAGGGCTGAAAAAGGAGCACCTGTAAGGTCAACTCCGTGTGTATATTCCATTCCTGAAGACGTAGAGGAGCCCATGCAGATGGGTCTCTCCCGGCTGTCTCCTGAAGAAAGAGCCAGAAGGCAAAATTCTGGTCTTTGTCTGTACTGTGGGGGTAAGGGACATTTTGCTCGTAATTGTCCGAACAAGTCGGGAAACGCTTTGACCAGGTGAATTGTGAGGGGGTTCACCTAGGTCTGCAGCTTATCTCCTCGAATAACTCCCTTTTAGTCCCAGTTAAAGTTTCCTTTGGCAGCCTCAGTTCTTTGGTGTCGGCTTTTGTCGACAGTGGAGCTGCAGGAAACTTTATGGATTTAACTTGGGCTAAGGCCTTAGGCATTCCTCAGTTACCATTGGGTAGGTATGTCACCATGCATGGCTTAGATGGGAGTCCGCTTTCCAATGGGGTTATTTCTCACCGTACACCTCCCGTGCTACTTACAGTAGGAGCTTTACATTCCGAAAAAATTGAGTACTATCTTACACATTGCCCAGCAGTTCCAGTTGTTCTGGGTCACCCTTGGCTGGCCTTTCATAATCCCACCATTGATTGGCGGTCGGGGGAGATTTCACAGTGGGGTACTTTTTGTGATAAGGAATGTATCACGTTTCCAGTCAGAGTAGCAGCTATCATTCCAGAACCCATTCCGGTGGAATACCAGGAGTTTGCTGATGTTTTCTCCAAAGGCAATGCGGACATTCTGCCTCCCCATCGGCCTTATGATTGTGCTATTGAGTTAATTCCTGGTGCCGCATTGCCAAAGGGAAGATTGTATGCATTGTCCGGGCCAGAAACTGCGGCTATGGATGATTATGTAAAGGAGAGCCTTGAGAAAGGATTTATTAGACCATCAAAATCTCCTTTAAGTGCAGGCTTCTTCTTTGTGGAGAAAAAGGATGGCTCGCTTAGACCTTGCATTGATTTTAGAGCCCTGAATAAGATCTCAGTTAAAAACACCTATCCTTTGCCGTTGATTTCTGTACTCTTTGATCAGTTACGTTCTGCTGTGATTTTTTTCTAAAATTGACCTTAGAGGAGCGTACAACCTCATCCGAATTAAATCTGGAGATGAGTGGAAAACGGCCTTCAGTACTCAGTCGGGTCACTACGAGTACCTGGTGATGCCGTTCGGCTTGTCTAATGCTCCAGCAGTTTTTCAAGACCTCATTAACGATGTGCTCCGTGACTTCCTAGGGAAATTCATGGTCGTTTACTTAGACGACATCCTGATTTATTCTGAATCAATGGAACAACATGTTACCCAGGTGCGTCTGGTTCTTCAAAAGTTACGTGAGAATCATTTATATGCCAAGCTGGAGAAGTGTGAGTTTCATGTCACGGAAGTATCTTTTTTAGGGTACATTATTTCCCCTCAGGGATTTTCCATGGAACCAAAGAAGCTCCAGGCCATCCTTAGTTGGGCGCAACCCACCAATTTAAAAGCAATTCAGCGCTTTTTAGGGTTTGCGAATTATTATAGGAGGTTCATTCATTCTTTTTCTGACCTGGTTGCTCCCATTGTAGCTCTGACAAAGAAAGGAGCGGATCCTACCAACTGGTCACGTGAAGCTGAGTTGTCCTTCCGGGCCTTGAAACAAGCCTTTGTCTCAGATCCAGTCCTCAGACATCCCAATCCGGAATTGCCCTTTGTTGTGGAGGTTGATGCCTCGGAGGTTGGAGTGGGGGCTATCCTTTCTCAAAAGGATCCGGACTCTCTGGAGTTACATCCTTGTGCCTTTATGTCCAGGAAATTCTCCTCCGCTGAATCCAACTATGACGTTGTAATCGGGAGTTACTGGCGGTAAAGTGGGCTTTCGAGGAGTGGAGGCATTGGCTGGAGGGAGCAAAACATACTATTTCAGTATTGACTGACCATAAAAACCTGCAATACATCGAATCGGCTAAACGGCTTAATGCCCGGCAGGCACGTTGGGCTTTATTTTTTACTCGTTTCAAATTTATAATCACCAAGCTCCTGGAAATACTCCTGCTGGTCGTCTTTACGTCCCTGAGTTTTTGAGAGCTACTGTTTTAACGGAATTCCATGATAACAAAGTTTCCGGGCATCCGGGAATCTCTAAGACTTTGGAGTTAGTCTCTCGCTCAGTATGGTGGCCTGGTCTTTCTAAAGACGTTAGGGAGTTTGTTTATTCATGTCAGGTTTGTGCACAGCATAAGGTTCCCCGTTCCTTGCCTATCGGGCAACTTATGCCCTTAAATGTTCCTCTCAGGCCATGGTCCCATATTTCCATGGATTTTGTGGTTGACCTTCCCCTTTCAGCCGGATTCCGAGTCATATGGGTGGTAGTGGACCGTTTTAGCAAGATGGCTCATTTTATTGCTCTCCCCCGATTGCCTTCTGCCCAAGGGTTGGCAGTTTTGTTTCTCTGCCATGTTTTCAGACTTCATGGGTTGCCTACTGATATTGTTTCTGATCGGGGTCCACAATTCATCGCACAATTCTGGAAATGTTTTTGTGCCTCATTAAAGATGAAATTGTCGTTAACATCCGGTTACCACCCACAATCCAACGGGCAAACCGAGCGAGTTAACCAATCATTGAAACAGTATTTGCGCTTGTATTCTGCCAAACTCCAGAATGATTGGTCCGAGTTTCTTCCGTTGGCGGAGTTTGCTTACAATAATTCTTGTCATTCCTCCACTAAAGAGTCTCCATTCTTTTCAGTTTTTGGTTTTCACCCCAGAGCTAATTCTTTTTTTCATCATTCCTCAGTCTCCTCGCTAACCTTAACCTCCCATCTCAGAGCCATTTGGAAAAAAGTGCACCTTGCTCATAGAAAAGCGGCCTTTCGAGAGAAGAAATTTTCTGACAGGCTCCGACGTCCTTGCACTTTTAAGGTGGGAGATAGGGTATGGTTTTCGACTCGTAACATCAGGCTTCGACAATCCTCGGCTAGATTGGGACCCAAATTTATTGGGCCATTTCTTATTATTAAAAGAGTCAACCCAGTTGCCTTTCGGTTACGTTTACCAAGATCTCTCAGGATTGGTAATACGTTTCATTGTTCCCTGTTGAAACAATACGTTTCTTCCAGTAGATTTCCTCGGAGGATCTCTCAGGGTAGATCTCCGGTGGATGTACAGGGACAACAGGAGTTCTTGGTGGAGAAGGTTCTCGATTCCAAATTGTCCCGGGGCCGGCTTTATTTTCCCTCGCTAACCTTAACCTCCCATCTCAGAGCCATTTGGAAAAAAGTGCACCTTGCTCATAGAAAAGCGGCCTTTCGAGAGAAGAAATTTTCTGACAGGCTCCGACGTCCTTGCACTTTTAAGGTGGGAGATAGGGTATGGTTTTCGACTCGTAACATCAGGCTTCGACAATCCTCGGCTAGATTGGGACGCAAATTTATTGGGCCATTTCTTATTATTAAAAGAGTCAACCCAGTTGCCTTTCGGTTACGTTTACCAAGATCTCTCAGGATTGGTAATATGTTTCATTGTTCCCTGTTGAAACAATACGTTTCTTCCAGTAGATTTCCTCGGAGGATCTCTCAGGGTAGATCTCCGGTGGATGTACAGGGACAACAGGAGTTCTTGGTGGAGAAGGTTCTCGATTCCAAATTGTCCCGGGGCCGGCTTTATTTTCTGGTTCACTGGAGAGGCTATGGTCCGGAGGAAAGGTCTTGGGTCCTGGATAAGGATCTTCATGCCCCGAGGCTCAAGAGGGCATTTTTTTTGGAATTTCCTCGGAAACCTGGCTTTAGGGGTTCCTTGACCCCTCCTCAAGGGGGGGGTACTGTTAGGCGCCAGGGTCCGCTTGTCCGCGCGACCCGGCGCCTACCAACTAGGGACGCCGTGCACGTACAGCCACCGGCTCCCTAGCAACGCTAGACGCCGGGCGCGCTGAAGCCGCACGGACCCTAGCAACGGGGACGCCACTGGCGGACCGCGTTCCCCGTTGCTGGGTTTTAGGATTTAATGCGTTCACCTGTTCTCTGGCCGTGCAGCAAGGCAGCTGCACGACATTTAGTCCAATCAGCCTCTTAACAGCTGATTGGAGGACTCCCTGTTAAGTACACTCCCAGGGCTTCTCACAGACGCCGGTAATAGCGTCCTGCCTGCTGCCTTTGTTTGCTGAGAGTCTGTTTCCAGTCCTGCTGTATCCGGTCATTCCAGTCCTCAGAAGTCCTGTACTCGGGAGTTACCATCTCGTCCCTGGAGTCCTGACTGATCACCGTTTTATATCCAGTGGTGTTCGTGAGTTGCGGCTCTGCCGTGTGTTGCGGCTCAGCCGCTTTACCTTTTATATTTTGTGTTTGGAGCATTTGCGGAGGGTTCCGCTTCCATAAGTCATCTCTGGTACTCGGCGGTGCCGGGTAGGAGAATTGGACAAGTGGATATTTTGGTTGTCCTTTTCCTTGGCGGTTTCTCCGCACATATTATAGTTTTGAGTTTGCTTAGCCCCTGGCCTGGTTGTTTAGTTAGAGGGCCTCTTGTTATCACCCTGTCTCGGGTTTCCCTTTGTCTCTCATTTAAGACCGGGGGGCATCGAAGTTGGGCAGACATAATCCGCCCTTCAAACGCGGCTGCCAGGGCTCAAGAAACCATAGTCTCGCAGGGGATTTCTGACAACACGGGTGAGACAACAGAGTTAGGGCGCCAGGGGCTATTTTCCTGTCCTGCTCCCTTCCCCAGCATTCCGTTCCAGTGCTCCGGTCCTTGCCATAAGATCTCCTCTGACCAGAGTGCTGGAATCATAACACTGTGTCACGGACCACCAAGAGGGAGAATAGGTGTCGGTATGCTGGGTGTCGGGATTCCAGCGCCGGTATACTGAGCACCGAGATCCCAACAGCCGGCAAACTGAATACCACCCTCACAGACATATGCACAAACGGAATGTAGTTATGTGACCGGCGGTCAGGAGAATGCCAGTCACAACACCTCCCCCTACATCCCGCACCCTGAGAATTTTGACAGTCGGCATGCCGACTAGCAGGGACTATTCCCACTCGTGGGTGTCCACAACACCCATAGAATGGGAATAGAACCTGCGGTCGCCACCGAGCTCGCAGCGTGGTGAGCAAAACGAGCCCACAAGGGGCTTGTTGCGATCGCTTTCCCCCACCCCCGCCGGCATTCTGCTGCCGAAGTGGAACTTTTTAATGAGATAATAGCTCATCTGACCAATAGTTGATACATTTACTCAAGAGCAACAAATCACATGACAAGTGACAGAGATTTCTTCACCTACTTCACTTATGACTTCACTAAAGTCATAAAGAAGCAATCTCTCTCACAGATGGTACCAATGAGCCGGATTCAGGTGCGGTTGTTCTTGCTGCACTGTGGCTATATTTTGCCGTAAGCAATATCGATTATATGCTCTCTATTTTAATTTTGCCTTTCTGAGAAATAACATTAAATTTCTAAGAACCCCTGCATTTCTGTTCTAAGCAGATACTTATAAGTTATACAGGTTGAGTATCCCATATCCAAAATGCTTGGGACCAGAAGTATTTTGGATATCGGATTTTTCCGGATTTTGGAATAATTGCATACAATAATAAGATATAATGTCGATGGGACCCAAGTCTAAGCACAGAATGCATTTATGTTTCATATACACCTTATACATACCGCCTGAAGGTCATTTTATACAATATGTTTAATAACTTTGTGTATTAAACAAAATTTGTATACATTGAGCCATCAGAAAACAAAGGTATAACTATATTAGTTTCACTCAAAAAAGTTCAGTATTTCGGAATATTAGGATATGGGATACTCAACCTGTATTTTATGTTTGAATGATCAAGTTTTCTATCAGTCAGCAATTATTAGGAAGAAATGTTGCCATCTACTGGTCATATTAAAAATGAGCTTGTATTGTCATCCCTATTCTCATTAATACAGTAATTGTTTTCTGTTGTCAGTATCTGTATTTAAGATAAAAACAAATTATCTGGTGCTGTGAAATTATATTTAGGTCTCTTTTGAAATTTGGGGGAAACAAATGTTTATATACACAATATTAAATAATTATTTAACAGTTATGATATCAGATTGCCAAGTTATTGCTAATGACTTCTGTTTGGAATGTATTACCCTTGGGGCTCTGTTATCTTTTTTCATTAACTGCAACAGTTTTACCGTGTCATATGACTGCAAGCAAGTTATCATTAGAACAAGCAGTTTTTGTTCACTGTAAGACACTCTCCTTGAAGTGCATGGCACGTACTATAATTAAGGAGTTGAAAATAGTTACCCAAAATTTGATAGGAAGTCCCAAGACATGCACAAGGACAAATCTTACATTATTCAGAGAACATTGTGAAGACCAAATATAGGCTTATCAATTCAGCGTATTCATCACACACTTGTACTACTAGTACATTACTTTGCGTCTTGGATGGGATCAGATACTTGGAGATCCCAGGTAAGCTAGCTCTCAATTTGGGTGTATTTCTGTATCAGAATCAGAATCAGCTTAATTGGCCAGGTATACTTGCGTATACTAGGAATTTGTCTTCTGTATGTGCCTTTATCATGAGGCCTTACAATAAACAATTACATGGCCCAGAATGGGTACTGTTATCATGCAGCCTAGGAACAGTATCAGAGAAGTGGCCTAGTGGATTACCATATATTTGCAAATGCATGCAACAAATATCTCTGAATTTCTATTACAATATAGTTTTTCAAGTATTGTTGCAAGTACTATATAGTGTGCTGGGGGATACCTAGGGGGATAACCCCCTATCTGTTATCTGTACAGCCTGTAAAATGACAGCTGGGAGCTGATTGGTTGGTACTCTATCTCACTCCGCTTTATCTCTGTCCAGAGTTTGATACAGAGCTGTTACAAGGGTCTGCTTGTGCCTGGAAAGGGCAAGAACAAGGCCTCTCTTATGTAGTAACAGCATTTTTGAGCATTTGCAATAAGTTGCAGATTGAGACAAGGAATCATGGGGGTCATTCTGACCAGATTGCACGCTGCAGTTTATCGCAGTGTCGTGATCGGGTCTGAACTGCGTATGCGCCGCAGTGTGCCGGCGCATGCCCGACGGCCGAAGGCCGTCGCTGCGCTTATGATCGCCTCTGCCTGATTGACAGGCAGAGGTGGTCGCTGGGCGGGGGGGGGGGGGAGCAGAACGGTGGCGTTTGGCCGCCGTTTCATGGGCGTGGTCCGGCCAATGCAGGCGTGGCCGGACCGTGTGGGGGGCAGGCCTCTGCGGCTGCGTGACGTCACACACAGCCACTGCAGGCCGGGGAGCGATGAGTAGCTCCCGCCCAGCACGCTAAAGCTGCGCTGGCCGGGAGCTACTCCTAAAGTGCAAAAGCATCCCCGCTGTGCAATGCTTTTGCACTTCTGCGGGGGTGGGGGCGGCACTGACATGCGGGGCGGGATATCCCTGTGCTGGGCGTCCCCCCGCATGTCTATGGACATGATCGTAGCCCTGGGCTACAATCAACTCGGAATGACCCCCTATATACACCAGAGAAAGCTGTATTATTTGCATGTGGCCATGAGCAGCTGTAAATAATGGTTGATCCCCAACATTAGGGAACTGCATACCTCCCAAATGGCCCGATATCAGTGAACACTTTCCCGCTGTCCTACCCATGGGCAGCATTGTCCTGCAGGCGAGGGCAGTTGGGGGATCTTTTGATCTCTCGCTCCTCTGCTCTGCAAAGCAGCAAGTGATCTCTGAATGGATGTCATACACACACACACACACACACACACACACACACACACACACACACACACACATCTGTACAGTACATAGAGGTCAGCAGAGGCCCCTAAAATGCTGAGAAATGGGTCTGTGCCACAAGGCCACATCCACTCAGTTGAGGCCATGCCCTCCCATCTGAGGCCACGCCTCATTCCCAGGTCAGGCATGGCTACGCCGCGTGGGGTTTCCAATTCTCCGTTCTGAAAAGTTGGACTGTATGGAACTGCTATTATTGGCTGTTTGCAAACACTCCTCTTGTGCTGATTGGTGATTCATTTGTCACTTGTACATATTTTATATACATATATTTATATGTATTTGTGTGTGTGCTTCAGTAAAAGTTTTTTTACTTTTCGCAGGCAAAACAGTAGTTGTCTCTGTTGTATTAGAGAGGTGTTTGCAGCGTTATTGATGAATAATATGGAATGTCATTGTTAATTGAAATCTATGTTAAAAACATTTGTTACTCTTGCTGACCAGAATTAATCTTACGATAGTTGGTATTTTCATGCTGACCAGAATTCATCTTATGATAGTTGGTATTTTCAGGGGTGTAGCAAGGGTGGCTCTGGTGGAGCGCAAGCTCCAGGCGCCAAAAAAGTTAGAGGGTGCACCTCCGCACGCCACCCCCTTTCCGGCAGACCACTGTACAGGCAGCTGCAGAACAGGAGGAGAAGGAGCGGAGGTAGTGCATACTAACTCAGACATTAGGTAGGGAACATGGCAGGTCAGAAGCGACACCAGGAGACACTGACAGCCGGCACATGCCGGAGCTCTGCTGCCCTCTTTTTATGTCTTTTTTTGTAGCTGTGCAGCAGCAATTCTCTCCACCCTAGCTGCTGCAGCAATTCTGTCCACCATAGCTGCTGCAGCACCTCTCTCTGCAGCAGGCACCTCTTTCTGCGCTGGTTGCTGCAGAATCTCTCTCTGACCTGGCTGCTGCAGCAGCCCATTCTGCCCTAGCTGCAGCAGCACCTCTCTCTCTACAGCAGCTGCTGCACTCACTCTGACTCGGCTGCTGCAGCAGCACCTCTCACTGATGTAGCAACTCTCTCTGCCCTGGCTGCTGCTGTGCAGCTTTCTCTGCCCCTTAGGCTGCTGCGGCACAGCTCTCTCTGCCCCACAGGCTGCTATGGCACAGCTCCCTCTGCCCCTCAGGCAATTCTGGCACATTATTTTCATTGAGGCATAGTGGGATTATCAGGTCTAGGATGGCAGTTATAGGGTATTATTTTCATTGAGACATTGGGGGATTATCAAGTCAGGTGTCAGTTTGGTGCATTATTTTAAATGAGAGTTTGGGGGGTTCAGGTCTGTGGGGGGGTCACAGTTGGTGCATTATTTTTGAGGCATTGGAAGATATTCAAATCTGTGAATGCTCTGTTTTGGGGCATTTTTTTCATTGAGAGATTGGGTGGTTATCAAGTCTGTTGGGGGGGTCACATTTGGGGCATTATTTTCATTGAGGGATGGGGGGTTATGAGGTCAGGTCAGTCAGGGAATATATAGTGTTTTTAATTTATTTGAATAAATAATAATAATTAAATACAGTTACTTCCATAGCAGCTCTACTGTGGTGTAATATATTTTTTAGGGGCTCTACCACAGTGTAACATGTATAAGGGTCTCTACTGTGTGGCTTAACATGTATAAGGGGTACTACTGTGTGGTGTAATGTGAATAACGGACACTACTGTGCGATGTAATATGAATAACGGGCACTACTGTGAGGTGTAATGTGTATAAATGGCACTACTGTGAGGTGTAATGTAAATAATGGACAGTAGTGTGCGGTGTAACGTGAATAATGGGCACTACAGGGCGGTGTAATGTGAATAACAGGCATCACTGTGTGGTGTAATATGAATAATGGACACTATTGTGTGGTGTAATGTGAATAATGGACACTACTGTGTGGTGTAATGTGAATAATGGACACTACTGTGTGGTGTAATGTGAATAATGGACAGTACTGTTGTGCGGTGTAACGTGAATAACTGACACTACTGTGCAGTGTAATGTGAATTGGTACTATTCTGTGACCACACCCCTTGCCAATGAAGCCACGCCTTTGGTGTGCACTGTCCCTATTTTAAACATGGGGGGCACCCGAAGGAAACTTTGGCCCTGAGCTCCACAAGGTCTAGAACAGGCAGTGTCACCAATTTAGAATTTTTAAATATTGTTTCTTTTCAAATGTAACATGCCACCACATGTTGGCTAGGCCCCCAATTCAGGGGAGGGGGCGCCAAAACATACCCTTGCTCCAGGCACCATGGCACCTAGCTACACCTCTGGTACTTTGCATACAGTACTTTGCCACATAATTTAGGCTTTTTTTAATGAGATTTGGGGCGCATCAGCTCCATATTTCTCTGCCTGAAGAGTACTATTGTTTTACTCTGCAATGACTGATCTATAGATTTTGTGTGAAGAGCACAGTGGATCTGATTCATAATTTGACAGAAATCAGGGGTTACTTCCTTCTGGACTGCATTCATTGAGAAAATGTGTAGTCACTTACAGCATGTACAAAGTTGCAGACATCTTATGATGAACCTGCCCCATATCTGTATGCTTGGTTCCAAGGGCGTAGCTAACATAGATACAGAGAGTGTAGCTGCTATGGGGCTGAGGGGTAAATGTATGAAGCAGTGATAAGAGTGGAGAAGGGAGCCAGTGGAGAAGTTGCCCAAGGCAACCAATCAGCTGCTCTGTATAATTTTATATTATGCAAATTATAAATGTTACGTCACTGCTGATTGGTTGCCATGGGCAACTTTTCACTTGCTCACTTCTCCACTCTTATCACGGTTTCATACATTTACCCTTTAGTGCTGAGAGGGGCACACCTTCCCTGTCAAAGGGGCTGATTCAGACCTTATCGCTAGGCTGCGTTTTCTCACAGCCTGCGATCAGATCTGCACTGCGCATGTGTATGCACCGCAATGCGCAGACGTGACGGACCACAGCACGAGGATCGCCGGTCAACAACGGGATGGTGCGAAAATTCTGAACGCACCGGCGACCGCAAGGAGATTGACAGGAAGAGGGCGTTTGTGGGTGGCAACTGACCGTTTTCAAGGAGTATCTGGAAAAACGCAGGCGTGTCCAAGCGTTGGAAGGGAGGGTGTCTGACGTCAAATCCAGTCCCGGACAGGCTGAAGAGATCGCAGTGGCTGAGTTAGTCCTGGGCTGCGCAGAGACTGCAGAAAATCAGTTTGTGCAGCTCGGCTGCAAATGCAGTCACACACTTGCACAGCTTAAATACTCTTCCCTGTAGG
Organism: Pseudophryne corroboree; assembly: GCF_028390025.1. Classification (NCBI taxonomy): domain Eukaryota; kingdom Metazoa; phylum Chordata; class Amphibia; order Anura; family Myobatrachidae; genus Pseudophryne; species Pseudophryne corroboree. The sequence goes on along the minus strand of NC_086451.1, from coordinate 336,884,928 downwards.
CGGCGACTATCCGATCGCAGGGCTGCAAAAATCGCTGTCCAGAGATCAGGTCTGAATTACCCCCAAAGTTACATACTGTTTGTTACAGTATATACATTTTTCACCATTGTGTGGTACAGAGAGGGGCCCTTACAAACTTTTCCCTTGGGGCCTGCAATATATCTAGTTATGTCCTTGGACCTGCTGATTATAATAATGTATAAAATGACCTGGAGAGAATTATGTTGCATAATATGAACTGGGGTACTGTAATGTGACATAATAAAGACTGGGGTTACTGTATGTAATAATGTGAAATGGGGGTTAATAAGTTATATAAGTTATGTGAAATGGGGGTTAATATGTTAATGGGGGTTAATAAGGTGAAATGGGGGTAATAATGTGAAATGTGTTGCATAATGTAAACTGAACAGGGACGTTCTAAGAGATGATGGGACCCGCGTGCAGCCTCCATCACGGGCCCCCTCCTCTACGTCAGCAGTAGAGTCTGGTATAATGCCAGAGTCTACTGTGCATGCGCAGGTCTCCGGGAACATGGTGCCTTGTTCCCAGGGATACCTCCAGTGCGCATGCGCAAATCACATTTTCTGAGTGATCTGTGCCCGCACAGCAGGACCTCCGTCGCAGGACTCTGGAGGGGTAAGTATATTCTATGGGTGCAGTGTGTGCGGTGTGAGCCCCCCTGGACCCAGGGGCCCATTTGCATCGCACACACTGCACCCATTATAGAAACGCCTATGATACTGAAGCCCTACAATGTGACACAGTGTGAACTATTGCACAACTATTGTTCATAAAATAAACTAGGGTGCTACTATCGGGCATAACAGTAACTAAGGCACACTTCAGAAAATAAACTAGGGCACTATTAGGGGGCTTAAAATTAACAACTGCTGCAGAGAAGTGTCTCTCTAGAAGCGTTGGGACGGGGGGCCCTTCAAAATTATGCTATGTGGCCCACAAAGTTCTGGCTATGCCCAAGCTTGGTTCCGATACCTATGTGTATGCTTGGTTCCGCCCTCTATGTGTCTGCTTGGTTCCGCCCCCAATAGGTATGCTTTGTTCTGCCACCTGAGTGGAATGGACTAAGGGTAAACTTCAGCCAAAAATAATTTGCATTTCCCATATGTACCAAGGCAGCGCCAGAATGTGATGCATTCCGGAGCTTGGAGCGTTGGATGATGCTATGTTTATGTGGCATTACCCACTAGAAGCATATGGGCTTCTCTCTGTAATTCCCACTGAGAGGGAATCAATTGGATCCCTCCCAGCACCCCTATCGCAAAGGACAGCTCTTATCTGGAGAACTGCCCTTTGCGATTCTGATCGCATTTCTTGGTACATACTGGTGTTATTTACTCCGGTATGTACCCTACACAGTGGCGTAACTACTGCCCCCGCAGCCCTCGCAAGGGCTTGGGGGCGAGGGGCTGCGGGGGCGCCGCCACTGCTTTAGCGCAGATTGACATGCGGACGAGCGTCCGCATGTCAATCTGCTCTCACTAACCCTCCGCTGCTGTAAGGAGGGACACGGAGGGCACAGCGCGCGCCTCTCCTGTGTCCCTCCTGGGTCTCCGGCGGGTCTAATAAAGGAAGTGCCGTTCGTGAGCTCTAATTGGCTCACAAACCGGCACTTCCTTTAACAGACCCGCCGGAGACCCAGGAGGGACACAGGAGAGGCGCGCGCTGCGCCCTCCGTGTCCCTCCATCACAAAACAGTGGGGGAGCCGGGGGGGAGGAGCACTGGGGGAGCATATGCAGCACAGGGGGGAGGTGGCTTATGTGGCACTGAGGGGGCATATGTGGCACTGGGGGGTATATGTGTACCTGGCACATGGGGGGGGCTATATTTGGCACTGGGGAATGTGAGTACTTGGCACTGTGGGGGAATATGTGGCACTGGGGGCATATGTGGCACTGGGGGGGGTATATGTGTACCTGGCACATGGGGGGCTATATTTGGCACTGGGGGCATGTGAGTACTTGGCACTGTGGGGGAATATCTGGCACTGGGGGCATATGTGGCACTGGGGGGGTATATGTGCACCTGGCACATCAGGGGGCTATATTTGGCACTGGGGGCATGTGAGTACCTGGCACTGTGGAGGAATATCTGGCACTGTGGGCATATGTGGCACTGGGAGCACAGCCCTAGCAACAAGCACTACCCCCTAGCAACGAGCATGACACCCAGTGCATGAAACCCCTGGCAACGAGCATTACACCCAGTGCATGAAACCCCTGGCAACGAGCATGACACCCTGAGCATGAAAACCCCTGGCACTGTGCATGGAACCAAGAGCATGAAACCCCTGGCAACGAGCAGGTAATTTAAAAGTAATTAGAAGCCTTACTGTAGGACTTAATGTGTAATGGGCATTACGGTGTGGCATAATGTATCACAGACATTGCGGTGTCATAATGTGTCACAGGCATTACGGTGTGTGGCATACTATATCACGGGCATTGTGGTATGTGGTATAATGTCTCAGGGGCATTGCAGTGTGGCATAATGTATAATGGGCATTGCAGTGTGTGGCATAGGGTATAACGGGCATTGCGGTATGTGTCACAGGCATTACGGTGTATGGTATACTATATCACGGGCATTGTGATATGTGGTATAATGTCTCAGGGTCATTGCAGTGTGTGGCATAATGTATCACGGACATTGCGGTGTGTGTCATAATGTGTCAGGCATTACGGTGTGTTGTATACAATATCAGTAATTCAGGTGTTGAAAATCCCTAATTGTAAACAAAATTACCACAGGCAATGTAGGTCACTGGAGATAATTTAAATCAATACAATTATTGGAAGTAAAACGATATTTGACAATCCTATGTAATTCAGGTGCTGAAAATCCCTAACAAAATTACCACAAGCAATGTATGTCACTGGAGATAATTTGAAACAAAAAGTAAGAGGTAAAGTAATATATAAATGTCAAAAAATTATGTAATTCAGTATTTTTGACATTTATATATTACTTTACCTCTTACTTTTTGTGACCTACATTGCCTGTGGTAATTTTGTTTACAATTAGGGATTTTCAACACCTGAATTACATAGGATTGTCAAATATTGTTTTGCTTCCAACAATTGTAACTATCACTGGCCTCTTTTCTGGTTCAGGATATTACTATTTATTATTATTATTTTTTTTTAATTTTTTTTATCAAAATGTTGCTTTCATTCTGACAGTCTGATTTTTGACTACTCAAAACCTCAGAGGTAAAAGAATTATATATATTTTCTGTTATTCACATCCTAGGTCCCAATACAATCGGAAAACAGTGCGCCTAGGAGATAAATCTACCTACGGTCAGACCGCACTGAGTATGCCCAAACTCGTCTGATCTTGGAAGCCAAGCACTGCAGGGCCTGGTCAGTACCTGGATAGGAAACTACCAGGGAATACTAGGTACCGTAGGTATTTTATTCTCCAATATTTAATACAATCCTGGGACCCACGACAGGAACTTGATCACAGGTTCCTGGCACCAATTGATTACATTAGACCTGAGGGAGTGACCTCATTCTATGTATTCCTATTATAGAGGACATAAGTGTAAGATATCATTATTTTGAATGAGGGACCACTTATTTTCGCTCATGCCGCCCACATTTTAGTACATCAATACTTGTGAATTTTGATGTTCCTTGAATAAGGACGCTTGCTCTCGCTTCTCTCTCTTAAGTATACACTAATAAAAGTTATGTTTTAATAAATTCATCATTACAAATTTTCAAGTGTGCCCTGGAAAAGGCCTATAGTTGCTTTTTTGTCCTTTTTCTTTAAAGGGCCATACATGTTGCATTGCAGTGTGTAGCATAATGTATAACGGGCATTGCGATTCCTGTCATAATGTGTCACAGGCATTACGGTGTGTGGCATAATGTTGGGGGCATTACGGTGTGTGCATATTGTGTCATGTGCATTATTGTGTGCGGCATAATGTCTAAGGGCCATTGCAGTATGTGGCATAATGTATACTGGGCATTACTATAAGGAGGAAAAATGACAAATAATGTAAGGGGCATGAATCAGAATTATTTTTCTTTCCTGTGGTGGCTAACGTCTGGGCGTGCAGGTTGCAAAACTGGGGTATAAGGTAGTCCTTTTCCTGCAATGCCACGCCCCTTTAGGCGAAGCCACGCCCATTTCAACGAAGCCACACACCCTTTTTGCGGCACACGCGCCTTCGGCGCGCGCATGTTTGTCCCTTTACTAGTGCCAATTATGGGGGATGGGGGGGGGGGGGGGGTCGCCGAAGAATTTTTTGGCTTGTGGGAGAAAAATTTCTAGTTACGCCACTGACCCTACAAGAGGTGGGGTGTACTGCATTGTGGATGTGATGCTTAAAACATTCCATCTCCTATGTGTATGCTTAGTTTGGTACTAGCCATCAGTATCAGTGTGCACTTACACACGTCTTCATAGCCTGGGTTCTCATGATGCTTTGTCCCAGCTCCATCTTGCTTTATAACATGTCGGCCTTTTCCTCTACTTTATGCCCCACAAGCCCCACCTCTTATTCTCTGCTTTATGCGCCACAGAGCATAATTTGCAACCCCAGGTTTTTTTAACCACATAACTGGCGTGGTCATATGGCTCCCTGGCAGAGATATCGCAGTCGTGAGCAGCCAACATCACTGCCAAATTTGCACCTTAACATACAAAGTAAATGGCACTCTGGGGCGCATGCACCAGCATAATAATGCAAGGAGGGGAACTTCAGTTCCTAACTGAGCACTAAAATGCTCATCTATGCGAGTGCAGATATCAGCTGCAGCAAGCTGACTTTTGGCACTGGGAGAGGGCAAGAGGGTGGGTAATGTTCCACAAAAAATGTATTGACTGGGGGACTTGCCACAGTGGGGCCTATGGACACTGGTGGGTATGGAGTAGGTTTTGGCATCTAAGTGGTCAACTAAATAAGTGGTAAGGCAGCTGTATAGTTTAGGGAACATGGAACGCCTGACAGGTTTTTTGGGTGAGCGAGCGTTATGACGGAGTGTTTTAGGATGAGTGTGGGATATGAGATCTACAGTATATGGGTCTCTTTCTTTAATTATATTGTTTTCATGTATTGGGCGGAATTCATATATTTTCTGCCAGCAGCTACTAGATGGCGCCCAAACAGAGCTATTCAATTGTAGCTCTGTTTGGGCGTGATGGCTGCCGGTGTCTGCATTTCAGCTCAAACTCCCGGGGTGGTGACCTGAAATGCATAAAAAACTACCCATTTGGGCACCTAAACTGCATTTTTCATTATCGCACCCAGCTCTTTAGTCAGGTTTAGCCACTTTACACAGTTAAACCCGACTTCTATGGACGCGAGCAGCACGATAATCAATTTAATTCCATCCATTATATGAGATTTTGAAAAGTTGAGTGAAGCAGGTTGCCTATCACTGATATCGCTGCTTCTGGCTGACAGTTTTTGTAGTTTTCACTCCAGCTGGTAATAGTATTTTCTTCAGCACTGCTGCAGCTATACTTTATCAAGTTGTGTATGTCCATTCAGATTTCTTATTTATCATTCCCAATTCAATTATTCCTTTGGATTTATAAAATGGTAAAAGCCATTTGTGGGGGTGTTTATATTTAACTACATTTTATATGGAAAATTAGAGTTTCAAATACTAATGCTGTGAAGACGTGTGTTCTAGTGTATAGTGTATGCTATTTTGTTGCATTATATTTTGATTGAATTGTGTAATATGAATTTCACATTTATACTGTAATGGGCCCTACACACTGGCCGATTACACTGAAAGATATGAACGATCTTGTTCATTAATGAACGAGATATCATTCATATATTTTAGTGTGCAGGCACCAACGATGAACCCCATGCTCGTTCATCGTTGGTGCCGGCTCGTTTAAACATGCAAGCCAATATGGACAATCTCATCCATATTAGCATGCAGAGCTATGGAGCTGGCTGATGGTGGGAATGAAGAAACTTCACTTCCCCCCCCCCCCACCACCAAGGCGTCCGTCGGCTGTTTCGGCCGTATCGGCCGTCGGCCACCTTGGCCAGCAATCGGCCAGTGTGTAGGGGCTATAAGTCAAGCTATAATTGGGTGCAAATACAGTATTAGCATTCTATACCCAATGTACTGTATGTCTAACATAGAAATACTAATATGTTTTCAGTTGGATGCATCTTGAGACTCAAAATTCACACCGTACAGTATTTCTACATGGGCATATAGGAGATGTTAATACATGTATGTTTCAGATTTTATATCAGGCCTTTGAGCGTAAAGCTAATAACATATAGATTTATTGCTGTTTTGACTAGCTTCGTACAATTTCTTATTCAAAAATGTAATTTTAAAATCTTTTTTAGTCAATTCCACTTATCAAAGATCTCTAAGTGAACTTCCTCATATTCAAGGCCCCATCTGTCAATGAGTTTTATGTGCGTATGTAAAATAGAAGCCCCTGTCTTTATTATTGATGTGAGCGTTATTTGTTTGCTGTGATATAGCAGCGCTATGTATTTATGCTTCATACTGTATGTCCATTTAAAATAAGCGCTCTGTGTATTAATCAACGCACGGCATTGTGAACCTGACGCTCTTTGTCATATTTGGAATTCTTCAAGGGGTTGCCTGTTTTACAAGTGTTACGGTCTCGGCAGTGGGGTACTGGCATCTGGGTCTATACCCATAATGCCTTGCAACCATTGCATCTCCATGGCAGCAACAGGTTGATGTCTGCCCTTCACTGAAAACTCAGCGTCTGGTCTGAGCCATAACAAACTGCGCATACACTGAAACCAAAGAAATAAAAGTCATAATTCAGTGCTAACAGCAACGGACAAAACCGCTACCTGCTTGATCTACACTGCCAGCAAACAAGATAATAATGAATTCAAGGTAAAAAAAAAATGCGTTGATCGGTAGCGCAAATTAACCTCACAAAAAACTAATTCTGTGTCCATCCACCTATACAGGAGCAGTATTTAAACGTCCACAGATGCTTGTCAAATATATTTTTTACAATTTTGTTTTTTAATGTTTCAATTTATATACATAATACTCTAAAGGCTGCCAAACCTGTTTTTTTTTTAAGTGTTTTAATAAATTATGTGTATTGCACGGATCATCTTATTTCATCTGTGACCCTTTTCAATATTTGTTGTTCTGTATGTTTACTCATCTAAGGTCTGACCAACCTCTTAGTCAGCTGCTGTGTTGAACCTCCCCATCTAGCACCGGACTAAACTACCTTTGGGTAATTTCTCTTTTTGCAACCTCACAAAAAAAATTGTAAATAAATAGGGCCCTCAGATTGCTCATTGAAGACTAATATATCTCCAAAATTTGTTGGGTCCTGAACCTTTACAAAAGAATTTACTAGCCTCTGTCTGTTACTATGTAGCCTGATGGAAGCCATTTTAGGAGTGCCTGTAGTCAGTGACAGAGATTGCAGGCTATATATCTGTGCTAGAGAGGAACATGGAGGATTTTAGTGTCTATGGTAAAAGGCTACTGTCTCATTAAGAGTAGATACAGTACAAGCAAATCTCCTGCTGTTCAGTTTCATTTACTGTAAGGGCTGGATGGGCAGTGTTGAGTCAGTGTGGTTCTGGTTGAATTATTATGGATTGAGCATAAGGCTTAGCATTATTTCTGGTTGTATGGTATGTACTGGCAATGTGACACAATCGCAGGAAGAGCTTGTTACACATTATCACTTTATAGAGATATATTTTACATGCTGTTTGCTTTTAAATGTTTGTTTTTCAGCCCCTAACCACTTTCATGATGTCTAGGAGAACTGGTGTCTGTGGGTTAGTAGGAATCCCTCACTCCTGTCAAAGAGATCAGCATCAACTGAGGCAGTGTAACAGCAGCAGAGGCAGCTGCAGCATCAGAAGAAACATTTAACCCTTGTTGAGTCCACCATCTTATACTTAAAATGTATCTGAGCAAATGTGAATGGTGGCTTTCAATCTTTAGATGCATCTGTCGGTGATTATTTAGCCACACAGCCAGCAAAAACAAAACCCACACAGCTTATTATTTAATAACAATGTAATATTGTATATATTAAGAAAAAATAGTGCAGGCACTATAGCATAAAGATAAGTGCTAAAACTCCCACAATATAAATACAGAAAATAATGCCCTATATACAGATGTAGCCATGCTCATCTTACTGCGATGCGGCATGTTGCCTCACAGCATGCTGCATGGAGTGCCAGGCTGCGACTATTCGCAGCTGGCGATCACTTCATTAATTCCTTTAGGAGTGATAGCCGGTTCCGAATAGTCGCAGCATGCTGCATCGCAGTTAAAATGAGCATGGCTGCATCTGTATAAAGAAGACAAAAGGCACTTAAACAGTTGTACACACAATGTGTTCTGCTTATCATATTCAAATGTATATATTATCCAATCACGTGTTGACTCATTGAGCCAGATGTAATGAAGTCTGAGTTGGCCGGAGGTGCAGGTTCCAGGCTGAACTCGGACGTTGTTTTAAAGCGGCAATCATGTACAAGGCAAAACCATGCCTTGTAAATGATTGCCACTTCAAAAAAAAGTCCTAATTCAGGTGGGGACCCGAACCTGCGGCCAACTCGGACTTCATTACATCCGGCCCATTGTCTTCAGACTAGAGATGAGTGGGTTTGGTTTTCAGGAAAATTAATCCACCAGAACTTCTGGGATCTGAGGCAAAATGTCATCATCCGGACATCGGATTCTCACAGGTTTTGGATTATTTATAAGTCCCTCTGGCGATGATATGGGTGCCATTTCACACTGATTCCAGTCCATGCTGCTGTTCTGTGTCCAGTGGCTGCTTTGTTATGTGCATCTACTCAAGTGGCTGTGTTGTGTCCAGTGGTTGTTGTCTGTGTCCATCCACTCCCTGTGTCCAGTGGCTGCTGCTGTGTCCGTCCACTCCCTGTGTCCATCTACTCAAGTAGCTGTGCCGTGTCCAGTGACTGCTGTGCTGTGTCCATCATCTCCAGTGGCTGCTGCTTTGCCGAGCTGACCTGACCAATCTGTCCACTCCAGTCCCCTTAGTGTTAATATTGGCTGAGCTAGATTTATAGCACAGGCAGATAGCAAATCATTGTTTATTATTTTTTATAGTGCAGCAATTATTGCTAGTCTAATTAGCCATACTCCACTGTGTTCACATAAATATAAGAAGTGTGACTCCACAGTGTCCAATTGTAATTTGCAAAAAAATAAAAAAAGTTTAAAAAAAGTTGTGTTTTTTTTTAATAAAACTGTGTGCACTCTCCCTTAGTGCATTCACATAAATGTAAGTGGTGTGCTTCTGCAGTGTCAGTTGTCATTTGCGTATGTGTGAATTGGAGACCACCATGCGACAGTGCGGCAGGGGAGACCATTGGCCTAATTCAAACCTGATCGCAGCAGCAAATTTGTTTGCAAATGGGCAAACCATGTGAAATGCAGGGGGGGGCAGATATACTGTAACACGTGCAGAGAGAGTTAGATTTGGGGGGGGGGGGTGTTCAAACTGAAATCTAAATTGTAGTGTAACAAAAAAGCAGCCAGTATTTACCCTGCACAGAAACAATAGAACCACCCAAATCTAACTCTCTCTGTACATGTTATATCCTCCACACTTGCAGTCCACATGGTTTTGCCCACTTGCTAACAAATTTGCTGCTGCAATCAGGTCTGAAGTAGGCTGCATGTCTGATTGTGCGAGCCAGCAGGTAGAAGTTGTTAGATATGATGAGGATGGATGCTAATTTGTTACAATCATAGCGTGCATTCCATAAGGCACATTTTAGTGATTTGAAGGGTGTCAGGAGACGTGATATTTAAGAGGTTAGCTGTGAGTCAGGTGAATGTGAATGGGGCAAGTCATTGGACCTGAATATAGTGAAATGTCACCAGCTAATGGAAACAAGAAAGAGAAAAAATATAGTTGTAGGAGGTTTGTGAATGTTTTTTATGGTGACTGGTTGTGGATGTTATTTTAAAAGTATAAGGATAAGTAAAAAGCTCTTGAGCGTTAATAAGAGGGAAGTGGATAATTGAGGCAGCAATGTGTACAGTGGGGTGGGTTGCAGGGACAATGAAGAATGTAATTGCGCTGGAGGGAATACCATGGAGTGCAATAAAGAAAAGCAATGTGTGGTACATGGTGTGTTTGAAATAAAAATAAAGATACTTAGGCTTAAAGCATAATGAAAATGCAAATTTGTAAAGTTGAAGTCTGCAGTGCAGCCCCACCTCTGGAGTCACCACTGTGCACATCAGTCCCTGCCCTAGTGGACCATACAGTTGCCTACCACAATCAATCAATCAATTAATAATTTTTTTCTTCTACTTTTATTACCTCAGTTTCCTTGTACCTCCTTTGGGTCTCTGATCTAGTTATTGATTAATGAAAACATTTTCTAGTTCAAATGAGTGTTATTGAGCCTAATAATGCTGTAGGAGCAAAAAAAAAGGGCCCCAAACCTACCTACTGCATTTCCCTTACTTTGAGCCACATGCTAGATGCAAAAGATCTGTCTGAAACATCCAGCCCGCATGCTGTGACCCGGCAAGGAAGTCTGCTAACATGACCATTATTATTATTTTTATTATTATTATCATTATCCTTTATTTGTGGATAATAATATTGTGAACAAGGGTTTCACAATGACTAACAAAGTACATAAACAAATAAGCAAAACAAGAAAACAGTGACTTATAGTACAAGACATGGCAGGACTCTTGAGAAGAGGAAATTTTGTACTCAGCAAAGGAAGGGATTCTTCACTGTAAGGGCAATACGAAAATGGAATACAGTGTCAGAGAAGGATGTAATGGCGGACTCAGTCAATGTGTTTAAAAATGGGTTAGACAAATATCTAATGGAAAAATAAGATTTTACTTACCGGTAAATCTATTTCTCGTAGTCCGTAGTGGATGCTGGGGACTCCGTAAGGACCATGGGGAATAGACGGGCTCCGCAGGAGACATGGGCACTTTAAGAAAGAATTTCGATTTTGGTGTGCTTTGGCTCCTCCCTCTATGTCCCTCCTCCAGACCTCAGTTAGAGAAACTGTGCCCGGAAGAGCTGACAGTACAAGGAAAGGATTTTGGTAATCCAGGGCAAGATACATACCAGCCACACCAATCACACCGTATAACTTGTGATAAACTTACCCAGTCAACAGTATGAACAACAACATAGCATCAGTTCAACCCTGATGCAACCATAACATAGCCCTTATTGCAGCAATAACTATATACAAGTATTGCAGAAGAAGTCCGCACTTGGGACGGGCGCCCAGCATCCACTACGGACTACGAGAAATAGATTTACCGGTAAGTAAAATCTTATTTTCTCTAACATCCTAGTGGATGCTGGGGACTCCGTAAGGACCATGGGGATTATACCAAAGCTCCCAAAACGGGCGGGAGAGTGCGGATGACTCTGCAGCACCGATTGAGCAACAATAGGTCCTCATCAGCCAGGGTATCAAACTTGTAGAACTCTGCAAAAGTGTTTAAACCTGACCAAGTATCAGCTCGGCATAGTTGCAATGCCGAGACCCCTCGGGCAGCCGCCCAAGAAGAGCCCACCTTCCTAGTGGAATAGGCTTTAACTGATTTTGGCAGCGGCAATCCAGCCGCAGAATGAGCCTGCTGAATCGTGTTACAGATCCAGCGAGCAATAGTTTGCTTTGAAGCAGAAGCCCCCAGCTTGTTGGATGCATACAGGATAAACCTTCAAAGCCCTGACCACATCCAGTAACTCGGAATCCTCCAAGTCACGAGTAGCCACAGGCACCACAATAGGTTGGTTCATATGAAAAGATGACACCCCTTTTGGCAGAAATTGTGGACGGGTCCGCAATTCTGCTCTATCCATATAGAAAACAAGATAGGGGCTTTTATATGACAAAGCCGCTAATTCTGACACACGCCTAGCCGAAGCCAAGGCTAATAGCATGACCACCTTCCACGTGAGATTTTTAACTCCACCGTTTTAAGTGGTTCAAACCAGTGTGATTTCAGGAAACTTAACACCACGTTAAGATCCCAAGGTGCCACTGGAGGCACAAAAGGAGGCTGAATATGCAGCACTCCCTTTACAAACATCTGAACTTCTGGTAGAGAAGCCAACTCTTTTTGAAAGAAAATGGATATGGCCGAAATCTGGACCTTAATGGAGCCCAATTTCAGGCCCAAATCCACTCCCGACTGTAGGAAGTGGAGGAAACGGCCCAGCTGGAATTCCTCTGTAGGAGCATTCCTGGCCTCACACCAAGAAACATATTTTCGCCATATACAGTGATAATGTTTAGCTGTCACGTCCTTCCTAGCCTTAATCAGCGTAGGAATGACCTCGTCCGGAACGCCCTTTTCTGCTAGGATCCGGCGTTCAAGCGCCATGCCGTCAAACGCAGCCACGGTAAGTCTTGGAACAGACAGGGCCCCTGTTGCAACAGGTCCTGTCTTAGAGGAAGAGGCCACGGGTCCTCTGTGAGCATTTTTTGCAGATCTGGATACCAGGTCCTTCGTGGCCAATCTGGAACAATGAGGATTGTTCTCACTCCTCTTTTACTTATTAGCCTCAGCACCTTGGTATGAGAGGAAGAGGAGGAAATACATAGACCGACTGGAACACCCACGGTGTCACCAGGGCATCTACCACTATTGCTTGAGGGTCTCTTGACCTGGCGCAATACCTCTGTAGTCTTTTGTTGAGGCGGGATGCCATCATGTCCACCTGTGGCAGTTCCCACCGATATGTGATCTGTGTGAAGACTTCCTGATGAAGTCCCCACTCTCCCGAGTGGAGGCCGTGTCTGCTGAGGAAGTCTGCTTCCCAGTTGTCCACTCCCGGGATGAACACTGATGACAAAGCACTTACGTGATTCTCCGCCTAGCGAAGAATTCTGGTGGCTTCTGCCATCGCCACTCTGCTCCTTGTGCCGCCTTGGCGGTTCACATGAGCCACTGTGGTGATGTTGTCTGACTGAATCAGAACTGGTTGGTCGCGAAGCAAGTGCTCTGCTTGACATAGGGCGCTGTATACGGCCCTTAGTTCCAGGATGTTGATGTGAAGGCAAGTCTATTGACTTGACCACAGACCTTGGAAATTTCTTCCCTGTGTGACTGCTCCCCACCCTCGGAGGCTAGCGTCCGTGGTCACCAGGACCCAGTCCTGAATTCCGAATCTGCGTCCCTCTAGAAGGTGAGAACTCTGCAGCCACCACAAGAGTGACACCCTGGCCCTATTGGACAGGGTGATTAACCGATGCATCTGAAGATGTGATCCGGACCACTTGTCCAGTAAATCCCATTGGAAGGTCCTCGCATGGAACCTGCCGAAGGGAAATGGCCTCGTATGATGCCACCATCCTTCCCAGGACTCGAGTGCAGTGATGCACTGACACCTGTTTTGGTTTTAATAGATTCCTGACCAGTGTCATGAGCTCCTGAGCTCTCTCTATCAGAAGATAAACCCTTTTCTGGTCTGTGTCTAGGATCATGCCTAGGAGAGGCAGATGAGCTGTAGGAACCAACTGCGACTTTGGAATATTTAGAATCCAGCCGTGTTGCTGTTACACTTCCAGAGAAAGTGATACGCTGTTCAGCAACTGCTCTCTTGATCTCGCTTCTATGAGGAGATCGTCCAAGTACAGGATAATAGTGACACCTTGCTTCCGCAGGAGCACCATCATTTCCGCCATTACCTTGGTGAATATTCTCGGGGCCGTGGAGAGACCAAACGGCAACGTCTGAAATTGGTAATGACAATCCTGTACCGCAATTCTGAGGTACGCCTGATGAGGTGGATAAATGGGGACATGAAGGTATGCATCCTTTATGTACAGAGACACCATAAAATCTCCCCCTTTCAGGCTTGCGATGATCACTCTTAGCGATTCCATCTTGAACTTGAACCTTTTCAGGTAAATGTTCAGGGATTTTAAATTCAATATGGGTCTGACTGAACCGTCCGGTTTCGGGACTACAACATGGTCGAATAATAACTCCCTCCTTGTTGAAGGAGGGGAACCTTGACCACCACCTGTTGAAGATACAATATGTGAATTGCAGTTAACACTATTTCCCTCTCGTGGGGGGAAGCCGGCAGGGCCGTCGGTGAGGGGGCATCTCCTTAAAGTCCAGCTTGTATCCCTGAGACACAATCTCTATTGCCCAGGGATCCAACAGGGAGTGAGCCCACTTGTGGCTGAACTTACGAAGACGTGGCCTAGCTCCGCCTGTGGAGCCCCAGCGACATGCGGTGGATTTTGTAGAGGCCGGGGAGGACTTCTGTTCCTGGGAACTAGCTGTGTTGTGCAACTTCTTTCCTCTGCCCCTGCCTCTGGCAAGAAAGGACGCACCTCGGACTTTCTTGTTTCTTTGTGTTTGAAAGGCTGCATTTGATAATGTCGTGCTTTCCTAGGCTGTGCAGGAATATAAGGCAACATATCAGAATTACCAGCTATAACTGTGGAGACCAGGTCCGAGATCCCTTCTCCACACAATCCTCAGCATTCCATATGCCTCTTAAGTCGGCATCATCTGTCCATTGCATATTCTACAGGACACGTCAAGCAGAAATCGACATAACGTTGACTCTAGAACCCAGTAGACTAATGTCTCTTTGGGCATGTTTTATATAAATATATCTCTTAAGACAGCATCTTTAATATATATATCTCTATATATACATATATATATATATATATATACATACTAGGGTCTCAATCTCTGCTGATAAGGTACCTGTCCACGCTGCTACAGCGCTATAAACCCATGCTGACACAATCGCCGGTCTGAGTAGTGTACCAGAATGTGCACGCTATCTGCAGGATCCCTGAGGATAGCTGTAAAGTCAGGGCTACCTTTTGGGCAAACGTGACACCCTAGGGGAAGATTCCCATCGTATCCTGGCCCTAGTAGGGAAAGGATACTCCCTGAGAATTCTTTGTGGGAAACTGCAGTCTCTTGTCTGGAGATTCCCGCTCTTTTTCCTCATGAGAGGAGGGAAATTTACCTCAGCTTTCTTCCCCTTAAACATGTGTACCCTTGTGTCAGGGACAGATGAGTCATCAGTGATATGCAAATCATCTGTTATTACAATAATCATATATTGAATACTTTTCTGCCATTTTGGCTGTAACTTTGCATTATCGTAGTCGACACTGGAGTCAGACTTCGTGTCGATATCAGTGTCTATTATTTTGGATAGTGATAATTGAGAGACTCTGAAGGTCTCTGCGACATAGGGACAGACATGGGTAGATTCCCTGTCTGTTCTCTAATCTTTTGTGTAATAAATTCACCTTAGCACTTAATTTCACATATCCAAACAGGTGTCGGCGTTTTCGACGGAGACACCCTCACACACACATTTGCTCCATCTCCTCCTTAGGGGAGCCTTTTACCTCAGACATGTCGACACACACGTACCGACACACCACACACTCAGGGAATGCCCATCTGAAGACAATTCCCCCATAAGGCCCTTTGGAGAGACAGAGAGAGAGTATGCCAGCACACACCCCAGCGCTATTAACCCAGGGATAACACAGTAACTTAATGTTAACCCAGTAGCTGCTGTTTATATTGATCTTTTGCGCCTAATTATGTGCCCCCCCTCTCTTTTTACCCTCTTCTACCGTGTAACTGCAGGGGAGAGGCTGGGGAGCTTCCTCTCAGCGGTGCTGCTCGTCCGGGCACAGATTCATACTGAGGTCTGAAGGAGGGACATAGGGGGAGGAGCCAGAGCACACCAGAATCTAAATTCTTAAAGTGCCCATGTCTCCTGCAGAGCCCGTCTATTCCCCATGGTCCTTACGGAGTCCCCAGCATCCACTAGGACGTTAGAGAAAGATATATGAGGACATAGCCTTTAACCTACATAGATTAGGGAATGCAATATAATTCAGGTTGAACTCGATGGACTACTGGTCTTTTTTCAACCTCACCGACTATGTTACTATGTTACAAGTGCATGGTATAAAAACATTTCTGCATCAGCAGTTATAATGCTGAAATAAGCATCAGGGTGGCAGAAACTGAGGGTTAGGTGCCATTGTAGTGAGTATGGAGTAGAAGATAGTCTAAGTAAGAGAAGAAAAAGCACATGAGGGGAGAAGGCTATGCTCGTGAGAGCTTACATTCTAAAGGGGAGGGGAAGATAGACAGTGGTGACACAGATCGGGTAGGCAGTGAATGTGGAACAGAGGGTTAGGAGGAGAGATGGCTGGGTTTGATGAAGAAGTGGGTCTTGTGAGCCCATTTGAAATTTTGTAGAGAAGTGGAGAGTCTGATGGGGAGAAATAGAGAATTCCAGAGATTGTGGGAAGTTGATCATCTCAGGCTAAGAAAGTACTGGGATATCCAAGAAGATATAGCAGAGTAAGATAGTTGGAGATACAAGTGAGAAGACGGGGGAAAGGTCAGGGTAGGAAGGGTAGATTTGAGTATCATCAGGAAAGAGATGATATTGGAAGTTAAAAGAGCTAATGAGTTCACCTAACGAGGACATATACAGAGAGAAGTTGTAGTTGTATGTATGTCAATGCTAGAAGCCTTACTGGTAAAAAGGGCGAACTAGAAATAATTGTAGCAAGTAAACAGTATGATATTATAGGCATTACTGAAACTTGGTGGGACGAATCTCATGACTGGGCAGTCAACCTAGAAGGTTATACATTGTTTAGGAGAGACAGAATAAATAAAAGGGGTGGAGGGGTGTGTCTTTACGTAAAACCATTTTTAAAACCTGATATACGGGAGGATTTGCAGGAGGGGACTGTAGATACGGTCGAGACGCTGTGGGTAGAAATTGCATGTGGTGAAAAGGGAATAAAAAAGTTAGTTTTGGGGGTATGCTACAGGCCGCCCTGTATTAATGTATCTGACGAGGAATTGTTACAGAAGCAGATTGAAAGAGCAGCAGGAGTAGGTGACATAGTAGTGATGGGAGATTTTAACTATCCAGAGATAAACTGGAAAAACGTTTCATGTGATACTGCTAGGGGTAATAGGTTTTTAAACACACTAAATGATAACTACTTAGTTCAACTAATTGAGGAACCCACCAGGTGCAATGCAATCTTAGACCTGGTATTAACAAACAATGGGGAATTGGTATCAGATATTAAAGTGGGGGAGCCCATAGGAAACAGCGACCACAATAAGGTCACATTCAATATAAGTTTTCATAAACAGTCCTATACTGGCTCAACTAGGACTCAAAACTTTAGCAAAGCCAACTTTGAAATGATGAGGGAAACTTTAAGGGATATTGATTGGGAAGGTTTGTTTCTAGAAAAAAATACTACAGAGAAATGGGATGTATTAAAATCACTACTAGCTAAAAATACTCTAAAATTTATTCCTACGAGCAGCAAAAAAAGGATTAATAATAATAAACCGATGTGGCTTAATAAAAAAATAAAGGAACTTATTGGCAAAAAAAGGTGAGCAATTAAAAAATACAAATCTGATGGGAATGCGGAATCATTTCAGCACTATAAAGACTGTAACAAAATATGCATAAAAGAAATAAGAGCGGCTAAAGTAGAAACAGAAAAACTAGTAGCTAAGGAAAGCAAATCAAATCCCCAAAAATCTTTAAATACATTAATAGCAAGAGATTAAAGAAGGAGAGTATAGGCCCTGTAAAAGACAAGTCGGGTGTCTTAATCAAAAATGATAATGACATAGTGGACATACTTAATGAATTTATTTCAACAGTATTTACTAGAGAGGACCCAATTCAGGGACTGACACACAATCTCAATAATGAGAATATCCCACTGATAGGTACTTATTTAAGTGAGGAGGTAGTCTGTGACCGATTAAAACACTTAAAGATTAATAAGTCACCGGGGCCCAATGGAATTCACCCAAGGGTTCTAATGGAGCTTCACTCTGAACTGGCAAAACTGCTATTTTTGATCTTTAAGGATTCAGTTATATCAGGTATGGTTCCCAAAGACTGGCGTATAGCGGAAGTAGTGCCTATATTCAAAAAGGGAAGTAAAGCTGAACCAGGTAACTATAGACCAGTTAGTCTTACATCTATAGTGGGGAAAGTACTGGAAGGTATTCTAAGGGATAGTATTCAGAAGTTCCTTGAAGCCAATAAAATCATTAAAAGGAATCAACATGGATTCGTGAAGGACAGATCCTGTCAAACCAACTTACTTGGTTTTTATGAAACAGTAAGTGCAAACCTCGATCAGGGTAAAGACGTGGATGTAATCTTTTTAGACTTTGCCAAAGCTTTCGACACAGTACCTCACATGCGACTTATCAGAGAGCAGCGCATTGTGGTTAATGGATCTCTTTCAAATTGGACTGGTGTTAAGTGGTGTGCCACAAGGCTCGGTATTAGGACCGCTATTGTTCAACATTTTCATTAATGACCTAACAGAATATCTAGAGAGCATGGTGTCAATTTTTGCAGATGATACCAAATTGTGTAAGGCTATAAATACAGAGGTGGATGCTGAGTCTCTTCAGAACGACTTAGTTAAATTAGAAGCATGGACAGCCAAATGGAGAATGTGCTTCAACACAGACAAGTGTAAGGTAATGCACTGTGGTAGCAAGAACAAAAATAACACCTACAAACTGAATGGGGTAACATTAGGGGATACTGTACTGGAAAAAGACTTAGGTGTTCTCATAGATAGCAAACTAAGCAGCAGTTCCCAAAGTAGGACTGCAGCAAAAAAGGCTAATAAGATACTAGCATGCATAAAACGGGGAATTGATGCAAGGGATGAGGATGTTATACTCCCGTTATATAAATCACTAGTGAGGCCACACCTTGAATACTGTGTACAATTCTGGGCACCGTACTGCAAAAAGGATATCCTGGAGCTAGAAAAGGTACAGAGGAGGGCGACTAAACTAATTAAGGGAATGGAGACGATGGAATACAAGGAAAGGCTTGAAAGACTAGGCATGTTTACATTTGAAAAGAGGAAACTAAGAGGGGATATGATCAACATCTACAAATATATAAGGGGACAATACACAGAGCTTGCGCGGGACCTATTTTTGTCCAGATCAACACATAGGAGTCGTGGACACTCACTCAGGTCAGAGGAGAGGAAATTCCGCACAATACGTCATAAAGGCTTTTTCACGGTAAGGACAATACGTGTTTGGATACTATGTTACTATGTTACTATGTTAGAAAAGGAGAGGTCCAAAAACAGAAATTTGGAGGACTCCTACTGTTAGAGGAAGTGGGGGTGGTGGAGTCATGAAAGGAAACAGAGAAGGAATGGTCAGAGAGGTAGGAGGACAGCCAGAGTGCAGTATCACACAGACCAAAGGAGTGAAGGATTTGCAGGACGAGAGGGTGGTCCAGTGTCAAGAGCAGCAGAGAGGTCAAGAAGAATAAGCAAAGAATAATGACCTTTAACTTTGGCAGCAAGGAGGTCATTGCAGACTTTTGTGAAGGCAATTTCAGAGGGGTGGAGAGGATGGAAGCCAGACTGAAATGGGTCAAACAGGGAGTGGGAGGAAAAAAGGGCAGTAAGGTGGATGTAGACAATATGCTGAAGGAGTTTGGATGTGAAAAGGAGGAGACAGATGGGTCAGTAGTTGGAGAGAGTGTTAGGATCAAGGTAGCTTTGTATGAATAGGAAAGACAAGGGCATGCTTGAAGGCAGAGGTGGCAGTTCCCTATAAGAGGGAGAGATTGAGCAGGTAGACAAGATGGGAACAGGCCGAAGGAGAGAGACTGAGGAGGTGGGCAAGTAGGGAACAAGCAAAAGGAGAGAGGTAGCAGAGGAGGCAGAAGAGTATAGGGTCAAGGGGCAGGTATGGATACAGGCCATGACTTCCTCTCCACATACAGGGGGAAAAGAAGTCAGAGTTGGTAAGATGGATGGTTAGGGGTGGTCAGGGAAAGAAGGGGACAGGTTGCTGCGGGTCTAGTGGGATGTGATGTCCTAACATATAGAGTCAATTTTAAATGTGATGTGGGATGCAAAGTCAAGGGCAGGGAGTGAGGAGGGGAGATGCGGTGGAGGTGGGCAAAGGGGGGGGGGGGTTGACTATGCCACAGAGACTACAGGGTTTGAGGACTGGGCGAAAATTAGGATCTTGAAATAAAACTGTTTAGAAATGGAGAGGGCAACACAGTAGGATCAGAGCATAAATTTGAAATAGAGGAAGTTCACCTTAGAGCTTGATTTCCTCCACTGCCGCTTGGTGGCACATGAACACTTTTGCAGATATCTGGTGAATTTGAAATGGAGAAACAGAATCAAGAGACGAAGCAAGTGAGGCATTGTATAGGAAAGTGGCTTTCAGGGCAGGAATGAGAGAGAATAGGAGAGAAAAGTGAATCAAGTAGGGAAGATAACAAAATGGTGTTGATTGCCTCAATGTTATGCTTAGTGATGGTAGCCTTAGAAGGAAGAGATGGAGAAGCAGAGAGGGATACTGTAAGTCATAAGAAATCAGGTGATGGTCAGAGAAGGGAATAGGGAGTTGGAGCAATCAGAAATATCAAAAAGGAGAGTAAAGGCCAGATCAAGTGAGTGCCCACTCATATGGGAGGGTGAGAAGGTCCACTGGGAAACACCAAAAGATAATGTGAGGTTAAGGAGTTTAGTGGCAGAGGATTTTGTGGGGATATCAATTGGAATGGTGAAATCACCTAAGATAATAAAGGGAATGTCTGAAGAAAAGAAGTGAGGAAGCCAGGAAGCAAAGTTGTCGAGAAATCTATAGGGAGTGCCAGGAGGACATTAAATGACAATTACTCAAAGGGTAAACAAGTTGGAAAATGTGTATAGCATGGACCTCAAAGCTAGAGTATGTAAGGGATGGTTGTAGGGGTATGAGTTGGTAGGAGTAGCCAGAGAATAGAAGGACAACCACCATGGCATCCCCCGGGCCGGGTGTGTGTTTGAGACAATGGGGTAAATTTACTAAGATTCGTATTTTCCCATTTCAGGTCAAAGTTCAATCACGAATGACATCGAAAGTGTAAAACTGCAACTTTTTGAATTGGTTACGACGGATTTACTAAGCTGTCGTATTCGGGTTTTTCTTTTGTTCCGATGTCGATGTCATTCGTGTTTTTTTTTTAATTTTTACGGCAGTGATTAGCAAAACACTGCCGACTTTTTTACAATGAATCTCGGCCGGATCTGTGTGATCCGTGCTGGGGTTCATTTTTTTTTTTTTTTTAAATTAAACACTGTAAAATCCCAAAAAAAAATTGCGTGGGGTCCCCCCTCCAAAGCATAACCAGCCTCGGGCTCTTTGAGCCGATCCTGGTTGCAAAAATATGGGGAAAAAAATGACAGGGGTTCCCCCATATTTAAGCAACCAGCATCGGGCTCTGCGCCTGGTCCTGGTTCCAAAAATACGGGGGACAAAAAGAGTAGGGGTCCCCCGTATTTCTAAAACCAGCACCGGGCTCCACTAGCTGGACAGATAATGCCACAGCCGGGGGTCACTTTGATATAGTGCCCTGCGGCCGTGGCATCAAAAATCCAACTAGTCACCCCTGGCCGGGGTACCCTGGGGGAGTGGGGACCCCTTCAATCAAGGGGTCCCCCCCCCAGCCACCCAAGGGCCAGGGGTGAAGCCCGAGGCTGTCCCCCCCCATCCAATGGGCTGCGGATGGGGAGGCTGATAGCCTTTTGTGATAATGAAAAGATATTGTTTTTAGTAGCAGTACTACAAGGCCCAGCAAGCCTCCCCCGCATGCTGGTACTTGGAGAACCACAAGTACCAGCATGCGGCGGAAAAACGGGCCCGCTGGTACCTGTAGTACTATTACTAAAAAAATACCCAAATAAACACAAGACACACACACCTTGAAAGTAAAGATTTATTACATACATGCACACAAACATACATACATACTTACCTTATGTTCACACGCAGGTCGGTCCTCTTGTCCAGTAGAATCCATGGGGTACCTGTAGAAAAAATTATACTCACAAAATCCAGTGTAGATCGGTACTCTTCAAAACCATTTGTAATCCAGGTACTTGATTAAAATAAAAAAACGGACACACGAGCCACGAACTGAAAGGGGCCCCATGTTTTCACATGGGACTCCTTTCCCCGAATGCCAGAAACCCACTCTGACTTCTGTCTAAGTGGGTTTCCTCAGCCAATCAGGGAGCGCCACGTTGTAGCACTCTCCTGATCGGCTGTGTGCTCCTGTACTGAGTGACAGGCAGCACACGGCAGTGTTACAATGTAGCGCCTATGCGCTCCATTGTAACCAATGGTGGGAACTTTCTGCTCAGCGGTGACGTCACTTTAGGTCAACCGCAGGGCAGAAAGTTCCCACCATTGGTTACAATGGAGCGCATAGGCGCTACATTGTAACACTGCCGTGTGCCGCCTGTCACTCAGTACAGGAGCACACAGCCGATCAGGAGAGTGCTACAACGTGGCGCTCCCTGATTGGCTGAGGAAACCCACTTAGACAGAAGTCAGAGTGGGTTTCTGGCATTAAGGGAAAGGAGTCCCATGTGAAAACATGGGGCCCCTTTCAGTTCGTGGTCGGGACTCCGTTTTTTTATTTTCACAAGTACGTGGATTACAAATGGATTTGAAGAGGACCGATCTACACTGGATTTTGTGAGTATAATTTTTTCTACAGGTACCCCATGGATTCTACTGGACAAGAGGACCGACCTGCGTGTGAACATAAGGTAAGTATGTATGTATGTTTGTGTGCATGTATGTAATAAATCTTTACTTTCAAGGTGTGTGTCTTGTGTTTATTTGGGTATTTTTTTAGTAATAGTACTACAGGTACCAGCGGGCCCGTTTTTCCGCCGCATGCTGGTACTTGTGGTTCTCCAAGTACCAGCATGCGGGGGAGGCTTGCTGGGACTTGTAGTACTGCTACTAAAAACAATATCTTTTCATTTACAACAAAGGCTATCAGCCCCCCCATCCGCAGCCCATTGGATGGGGGGGGACAGCCTCGGGCTTCACCCCTGGCCCTTGGGTGGCTGGGGGGGGGGACCCCTTGATTGAAGGGGTCCCCACTCCCCCAGGGTACCCCGGCCAGGGGTGACTAGTTGGATTTTTGATACCACGGCCGCAGGGCACTATGTAAAAGTGACCCCCGGCTGTGGCATTATCTGTCCAGCTAGTGGAGCCCGGTGCTGGTTTTAAAAATACGGGGGACCCCTACTCTTTTTGTCCCCCGTATTTTTGTAACCAGGACCAGGCGCAGAGCCCGATGCTGGTTGCTTAAATATGGGGGAACCCCTGTCATTTTTTCCCCCATATTTCTGCAACCAGGATCGGCTCAAAGAGCCCGAGGCTGGTTATGCTTAGGAGGGGGGACCCCACGCAATTTTTTTTGACAAAATCATCACTTTCCCACCCCTTCCCACTGATATACATGCACGGATCTCATGGATCCGTGCATGCCTATCCAATCACGAATAAAAAAAGCAGGTCTGTTTTTTTTAAGCACTTTTTTACGAGTTGTAATTTTTCACGGCAGTGTTTTGTTTTTTTTTGCTTTGCACTTCTTAGTAAATGACCGAGATTCATACTTAAACAGCCGCGTTTTGACCGATGGTGTATTCATTCGTGATTTTTTTCCTAGGACTTCCAAATATTACGAATGCCCTCATCACTGCCGTGATTTGAGTTTAGTAAATTACCGAGATGACACTTTGATGAAAAAACGGCATCTCGGTCAAAATCGGGACCTTAGTAAATTTACCCCAATGTGAGAACCCAAGCAGAGAAAGTAGTGGGAGAAGTGGTGTCAGAAAGGGAAATCCAGGTTTCTGTAATAGCTGGGAGATTCAAGGAGTTGGAGATTAAAAGATATTCCAGAGGGCACAGGAGAGAGGAAAAGAGTTTGTGGGAAAGATGTGAATGAGATTATTATGGTTGCTGTAGCGTTGAGGGGAGATTGATTTGGAGGTCAAGAATAAAGAGGGCATAGAGATGGTGCCGGCCCCTGAGCTAGTAAGGGAAACACAGGAGGTAGGCAGTGATGGAGTACAGTGTGATGTGAATGGAGGTTAGGTGACATGGAGAGGATGAAGCAGGGTTAAGTGGTCAGAGAGGAGGGGAAGGGAAGCAGAGGAGTGGACAAGAGACAGAGAAGGAAAGAGAGGAGGAGATGTAGAGGGCAAGGATAGAGGTGGGAAGAATAAAACATTAGGTTGACACTGATAGGGGTATCCAGCTGGGTGTAAGGTTTTGACCGCGAAAAAAGCTTGCGGACCTTGATTCCAATTTTGGATTACCCATGGTATGCAATAAAATACAGTAAAATGCATGTGAAATAAAAAAAATATTATACTTACTCCTCAGCTTCCGGTGATCTCCCCTCCATCTTTTCACTGGGAGGAGGCTACAGGGAAGGAAGTGGGCTGCTGGGAGGGGAGGTGGCTGCTGGGAGATGTATTCCTTCCTGCTGCTGCCGCCAGACATACAATGGGGGGGGTCACAAATACACAGGGGTCTCACACACACTGGGGGTACCACATTCACGCATACTCACACACTCTGCTGCAGAAGTCCGGATCCCGACTACCTGGAGCATGGAGACCCCGCTTCAGAAAGGTGAGTAATTAATGTCTAATTAAGCTAATTGGAAACTTCCAATTGCTTAATAAAGTCATAAGGGAGGGGAGTGCCACAAGGGTGCCAGAGCAAGTCCTATTGATTTTACCCAAATATAAAGATTTTAGGAAAAATCAGACTTTCTCTGGGTGTGCGAAATAAAGACACAATGATTTCTATAGAAATCCTGGGCCAGTATTTACTAAAAATCCGAGTTTGGTCGATTTGTGTTTTTTTTTCTAAGTCCCAATCCGGGAATTCACTAAGCACCAATCTCGGCAGTGTCTGGTCTATTCGTAATGGTTTGAATGACAACGTCCCGAAATACGAATGAATAGACCATAGGTCAAACGCGGCTGTTATTTCTTAGAATACGGGAGTTCACTATTCATTCGTATTTGGGTGTTAGTCTCTGAGGGCTCAAATGTGGTCGTATTTTTTTGCGATTGGTTAAAAAAAGCGGCAAAAAATTAGACCTGCTTTTTTCAGTCGTGTTTACATGTGTTGCAAATAAAAAATCACTCACACCTGAATTAGGATGCCTATAAAAGGATGTTAGGCCCATTTCAATACACCTACACTCAGAAATGGCAGCAGGACTGTGGGCCAGTGATCTTTTGTGTGCTGTGGGATTCCTCAGACTCAGACATCAGCCTTTAAGTACCCAGGGCCAAGAAACTGAACATGGTCAGCAGGTTGTACAGGTTCCGCGGAGGCTGCGCAGGCCTCGTTTTTTAGGTGGCGTTTAAACTTGAACGCATTGTCCGATGATAAGTTCATACAGATGTTCTGTCTAAATCATAACAACATTTTCCGTCTGTATGACCTTGTCAAACTGGGCCTAGACCCTGAGACAGCACGCTCTCGCCCTGTCTCAGGCCTGCACAAACTCCTGGCTGTGTTGCACTTTATGGCTACTGGCAGCTTTCAGGCTGTGTCTGGGGATGTCATAGGAATCTCACAGCCCTCATTTTCCAGAATCTTAACACAGGTGATGTATATCTAACAACCTATTCTGTTTTGTGTTTGTTTTAATTTCTCGGTGGCCAGTTCTGTCCTAAAATCTCAAGTTTATTGTTCTTTAAAATGTTCACACAGGTTTTGGCTGTTTTGCAGCCCCACATCGAGGCCTCAATCTGCTTCCCTACCCAGGAGTCTCAGTGGCATGCCATCAGGGTAGATTTCTATGAGCTGGCTGGCATGCCCAATGTGCTTGGAGCCATAGATTGCACACACATTCAGCTGAGACCACCTAGGGGCAGGCAGCACATATATACAAACCGCCATTTTGAACACTCCACAAATGTGCAGGTGGTTTGTGATGCAAATCTCAAAATAATGAGTGTTGTTGCTGGTTACCCTGGGGGCTGCCATGACTCCTTCATCGTCAGTCAGTCATCCCTCTTTGATAAGTTTGAGGACGGACAAATGCCAGATGGATGGCTGCTGGGTATGTAATTTGATATGTGTAGGCCTGCGTATTCTTTGTCCAAATACAGGTGCCGATGTATTAACCTGTAGAAGGCATAAGGAAGTGAGAAACCAGTGATCTGTGCAAGGTGATAAAGGCACCAGCCAATCTGCTCCAATATGTAAATTAACATTTAGGATCAGATTGTCTGCTGCCTTTATTACCTTGCACATATCACTGGTTTTTCACTTCCTTATGCCTTCTACAGATTAATACATCTGCCCCACAGTGTGTTACTTATGTGTTGCTGTATCCTAACATGAATCACGTTACTATATCTGTCTTTTAGGTGATGAAGGATATGGCTGTTTCTCTTGGCTTCTAACTCCATTGTCCCGACCTGATACCCCTGCTGAACACAATTTCAATTATGCACATAAGTCCACGTGGAATGTGATAGAAAGATGTTTTGGTGTGCTAAAATCTAGGTTTCGGTGTCTGGATAAGTCTGGTAGCCTTTTGTTGTATAGTCCCTCCAAGGTGACTCAAATTGTGTTCTGCTGCTGCTTTCTTCATAACATGTGTTTGCAACAACATCTGCCACATGTTGAGGAGGAGGAGGAGGAGGAGGAGGAGGAGGAGGAAAGCAGCCAGCAAGCAGAGGAATTAGAGACATCTGGTGATACTTGGAGTACAGATGTAGGGAGGCACGTTAGGCAACAGATCATCAATCGCTATTTCTAAGGTAAGCTTGGTTTGCTTATTTCATTTGTTGTGTCTTCATAAATAGATGTTTTGTTTTTTTGGTCAAAATCCATTACTCAGAATGTGTCTGTCTCCTTGACACATACAAACATACCCTCGCTATATGATAAACAAATGTTGCATGTGTATTGTGTGTCTTTTTAATATCAAAACAACAGATTATGAGTGGCATGCATTAGTCTGGATAAGTGTTCGAAATCTTGCAGCGCTAATTTCTTACAAGCCCACATCATCCATTTAGTATTTCACTTTATCATTGTGTGTAATGTCCTAATGCACAGGTTAACAAACTTGGCCCTCAGGACCACACACAGTGCATGTTTTTCTCGTAACCCAGTAGAAGCACAGGTGTATGAATTACTCACAGACATATGTTAAAAGGTTCACAGGTGGAGCTAATTATGTCACTTGTGATTCTGTGAGTAGACCTGCAAAACATGCACTGTGTGGGTTCCTGATGGCCGAGTTTGAGAACCTGTGTAACCCAAAAAACACTCCTCAACATATAATATGTTTGCCTGGAGGAATACATGTGTCCCTATGTGTGATGCACCATCATATTTAAGACTCACAAACTTACTGTAATCAGAAATAATTTATTTCCTAATGTTTGATGCTGTAAACTTGATGATGTGTAAGTAAATACACAGTTTGCCACACATATACATTATTATAAGTAGGTTTTTTTTTGTAAAAGTACATATTTGTTTGTTTCAGCATCATGTGTAAAAACATGCTTAATAATTTTTAACACACACAAACCTATCCCAACAATACTGACATTCATTTGGACAATGTTTTTCAAACAAAACAAAGGCAACATATTACAAGCTTTTTACGCCACTCAATTGTGTTCATCTTGTAATGTTGTATAGATAAGATAGCTAAGATATGTATCACTAACATTGTAATTTGGATTGTCTGCAGGCAAAGAGAATGATTGGAATCTAGAAAGAGTAATGATTAGAAAAAAAATCAAGTGGTCAGTTTACTTCCTGCTAAAGACATTCTGCCTGGCTGGCAATTATTGTATCTGCAGGCAAAGAGAATGATTGGAATCTAGAAAGAGTAATGATTAGAAAAAAATCAAGTGGTCAGTTTACTTCCTGCTAAAGACATTCTGCCTGGCTGGCAATTATTGTTTCTGCAGGCAAAGAGAATGATTGGAATCTGGAAAGAGTAATGATTAGAAAAAAATCAAGTGGTCAGTTTACTTCCTGCTAACATGTATGTGTGGCTCCATCAACATTTTCCTCCCCCAATACCCCCAAAAAATGAAAAGGAATAAATGTGCGTACTATTTTTTACAATTAATTTGGTCCACTTATAATTAATGATGTCAAAAAAAGGGTCAAGGAGCTAAGTGTAATATTTTGTAAAGCATCAAAAACACTTGCTAACTATTTTGAGTTACTTATCACAAATGTCTAACTTTTTTTTTTACGTTTTTTTTGGTGGCTGCTTGTCCTGCCCTTTGCCTTTAGCACTGTCATGTTGGCGTGCTCTGGTGGACCGTCTTGGTGTTGATGAGACTTGCGTGATATTTGGAGTAGTCGTACCAGAACTGCTGGTTGTTGGCTGTTGGTGCTTGCATCTGAGTGTTTCATTCAGGTTAGTGAGGGTGGCATTGAGTTCACGTGTAGCAGCATTTTGATTGTCTACTATTCTGAATAAACTTTCATTAATCTTTTGACTGTTTTGAAAAATGCTCATATAACTTTGCTGTTGTCTGTGCTGTTCTTCCATTAGTCTGTGCTGTTCTTCCGTTAGTCTGTGCTGTTCTTCCATTATGCGCTGTAAGTTGTCCATGACCTGTGTAATGTCTGTACGCATGAGTTCCATGGTATTGCCTATTCTGGTTGTTTGCTCATTTTGTCGACTTAGATTTCTTGAGATTCTTCTGAGTTGAGATTGTAGGCTTGCAAACATTTGTGTCTGCTTACGCAGGCAATCTTCATTAGTGGCCTGCTGTCTAGCCCAAATAGTCCAAAACACCTGATCAGGGCCTTGTGTTCCTGGTGTTGTTGGGCTGTGTTGTGGTGGTGGTGTGCTTTGCTGTGGTGGTGTACTCACAGGTGCTGGGGGGCTCATTCCTTGCATTAATGGCTGCATTTCTAAGATGTTTGTCTCCTCCATGTCACTATGTTGGTGTTGTTGCGGAGGGATGCTGTTCCCAGGACTCGAAGCTGAAATGTTAAACATATCTCCGTTAGCTATCCATATGTTTGTGAAATGATAAAAAATCACTACACATGGAACACATGTCATTCACTGTTGCTTTCAACTATTCTGCCTAGCAACATCATCACTCATAGCTTAAATACATACATATGCCTGTTTGTGGCAAATGTGTCTGGTTACTTAATTGTGAAAGCAAACACTTTAGTTTTATTGTAGCTCACACATACTCCACCATAAAAAAAACATTGTAATACATAATGTGTTACCTTATAGCTTTGTTCAAACAAACATAGTAATGTTTTTGTATGTATTTTGCAATGTTACCTTAAGCACACATGAGATTTTTTGAAAAACAAACTTACTTTTTACAAACAAACCAACATGCTTTTTTGTTGCAGCATCTTATACCCAATGTCATACTGTATGACTCAAGTGGACATACATATCTTTACTGGATGTGGACAAGGCCATTTAGTTTGGATTCCATTTCAGCTTTTACTTACTGCAGTAAGTATTTTTGTTTCGGATGTGTTTTGACTTAATGCGGTTATGACTGATTATGATTATGTTCTGACATTTTACACTTTTTTTTAGTTTGATACTCACAATCAAGATGAGGGGAGTGTGGATAACGTCTTGGAGGTGTGTCCAAAATTTTGAGTGGGGGGACAGAACATACGGACGATAATCTTCGTGGCGGGGTAGCCTGCTGTGTTTGTGGCGGGACAGACGACCTTGCTTTCTTTTCGGCCACAGGTTTCTTGTGGTGATGTCTAACAGAAGAGCCACTTCTGCTGATCCATACTTCTTTTGATGGACCTTTTAATGAAAGTTCAATTTTGTTATGGCCATTCCTTTACAAGCATACCCTATACTACAATGGACACTTTACCTGCTTCCGCAGCATCAGCATCATCAGATGTGTTAGGATTTACTGGCCGACGAGTAGTACTGCTTTTTTCAGACACTGTATAAAATGAGATATATTCATAAATCATGCTATTGTGTATACATCCACCCATTATGCTTATAAACATTTTTACATTTAGAAACGCTTGGTTTTTAATTCAAAAAAACATAAAAACCAGAAATACAAAAAAAACAAACAAACACATATGCACTATGGCAACATCAAGACAGGCAAACATGTACAGGACACTGACATAGGCCACAAGTTAAAGGAAAGGTTTTTTATTTTTTAAAAAGCACACAACTTCATTTTGTATTGTTTTTAAAAATATTACAGATACAATATCTAATTTGCTCTGTGATGTGGCACTCCAAAGACACATTACCACTTTATGACCAAAACAAAAAACCAACAAAGTTTTTGATTTAAAAAAATGCAGTATGGTATCACGGTACAAATACAAGCAAAAATAAATTTACTTAAAAAAACAAAAAAAAACCCATAACATTCTCTAAAGATGACATTACACATGTAAGTGGTTTACAAACCACTTTCCAGTACTCCAGCCTCTAACATGACAACGACTTTTTTTATAAAAAAAAAACATGGATCACTTATATATAAAACATAGTCATAATTTTTAACGTAAAAAACGCCCAAAAGGAAAACATTATTGCAGGACAAATCAGAGACACACCAAGTCCAAACTACACATGCTAAATATCTGTCTGAAAAACACATGACATACAATAAAGTAAGATGTTACATTGGCTTTTAGCTAACACATGACCCAAAACATTGTATTTGCAGACACACACTTGAAGATGGGAGTAATATGCAACGTCACATGACACAGATTACAAAATAAAACTGTATTAAAAAAAATACACATGCTCACCATTCTTCCTTGGCCTATCTGAATCCCGGACATGGGTTGCAGAGACAACTTCAGGAGGTATTACACTCCTCATTCTCCAGATATCTTGCAAGATAGGGCTGCCCACCACCGATTTGCCGAGCCGACTTGGCCTCCTTGGCCATTTTGGACTTGAGACGTCGCTTTATGTCATAGTACCGTTTGCGGCATGTATCCTCCGTCCGCTTGACCACCCCCTCACTATTGACAGCAGCAACTACTTTCGCCCACAACACCGTCTTCCTCCGTGTTGGCACCTTGGCGGACTCAGGGCCAAATAGCTGCCTCTGATACTTCATCAGCTCACGCACCAATGCCACATTTTCAGCAAACTAAACTTTACATTCCGCCCAGTCTTAGTAGTGGTGCATGGCTGCGGAGCACTCTGACTGTCACTATCACTTGAGGCTGCTGCAGCAACCTCACCCACTTCCTCCACCTCACTAACACTCACCTCCTCCACCTGACCGACCTTCTCCCCCTCACTCACACCCTCCACCTCTGAGTCACACATAATTGTGTGTCTAAACAGTTAACACAGGAAAAAAAAAGACAAACAATACACTCCTCCACTACCACTACACAACTCACACACACACACACACACACACACACACACACACACACACACACACACACACACAACACTGACAAGGGACTATAAAGAAAAATAACTTGGACTAAAAATGAGACAAAACCACAAAATACAAGACAACAAGAATGACAAGACGACTTTCAAACACAATACCACACTCAGAAATCGCTACCAACACTCCTCTTCAAACCACAAATTCACCTACCTCCACAGCACAACCTCCCTCCTCCTCACCACTAACTAAACCCACGAGGTGCGGACGGTTTGGGGCGTATTTATATGGTTGTGCACAGACACTCCTACCATCTGAAACACAACCAATCACGAACGGGGATGAAAATCGAAACTGAAAGTGAAAATGCGGCCGCGGGGAAAAAAAACCCTGCCGCGTTTAACTTAGGGAAAAAACCAGCAAAACCAACAAAAACACGTACGCAAACGACAATGACAGCCGTAAATGTGCCAAAAAAAAAAACGACTGGCATCGACATCGGAAAACACGAAAACCATAAAGTCGACTGCATCGTAACTTTGCGTATATGGATTCAAAAAGTTGCATGAAAATGCACCCGATACAAAACGAGTTTAAACACTATACAAACCGACTCAAACACGAATATTAGTAAATATTGGCCCTGGTCTCTATAAAAGCCACTGCATCTCATTTCCTTTCCTGCAACTGAATAAGAAACCCCCCACGACTGGGGGGGAAAAAACTCTGCGCCGTGGGGTTTTTAAAAAACATGCAGATGATTGAATATGCCCCTGAGTGATGGGCGGGGTTGTAGTATACCTGAGCTGTGTGGATGAGGTAAATAGGGGGTGGAAAATTGGAAATAGGAGTGAAGGCTGTATGAGAGAGACAGAGCAGTAGAATTGCAGAAATGCATGTAAAAGTACAGTGTTGGTAAAAGTGTATGTTCAATGGCAATAATTAAGTTTCAAGCAGAAAAGAAATGAAGATTTTAAGGTTGAAGAGATTTAATTTTAAAGTAGACTGTGTTAGAACTGAGAGGATGTAACATTCCCATGACACTCCCTTGAGACTGATGAGTCTCACGAGGCCGTATGGCCGCTTCCAAGTTACTGCACAGAAACGCCCATGTCACTGAAAGTGTGGTCTGTAGATGGACAGATCAGTAATCTCCGTCCATCTTCGGATTTCTTTGGTGCATGCACAGTATGCTTAAATCCGCTAGATCCATTGCTCATTGTGGCTTGTGAGCAACTCAGAATCAGCCCATAGTGTTTAATTTGTAGATAAAGAAATAACAAGAGCTCAAAGATTAAGCAGAACTAAAAAACTTCTGACATATGCTAAAAATTATATTTACATATAAAACATTAACAGAGCCAGTATAAGTACTAGAACTTTGTTTCTGTGCACTCCAGAATAAATGCAGCACTTTAAATTAGAGATGTGCAATTCTGTTCTTTAGAAATTCGATACGACGCAAATTATGCATATTTGAACTGAACTGAGTCCCGGCTCGGATTTTCCTGTGGTTTGAAATTCAGATTTTAAATCCAAATTTTAGGGTTTGGATTGCAAAATTAATTTTTTTTTCCATTTCCAGAAATCCAAAACCAAAGATTCTGATTTTAAATCCAAATTCCAAACAAAACACATGTGGGTAGTTTTGCAAAAACAAAAACAAAGTATGACAATGGAATTAGAACCAAAACCAAAATACAAGACTCCTCGCATATCTCTACTTTAAATATACATACTGTACAAGTAATAAAATATAATCTACAGTTGCTTTGTCTTTTGAGGAATAAGGCTGTTGTTGTGTCCCTAACAGCCTTCCCTGCTAGTACATGATATTGCATCTTCCATTTAAATGAGACTACTTTATAGGACCCCCTCCTTTGCTTTTCTTGTTCGTGTCTGAACTCTGAATCTTGTTCATAAACACTGAACCTTTTACCTAAAATGGCTCTTTAGTTGAAAATATGACTAAGTTTCATTTTAAGCGACAAATTGATTCTGTTTATTGATTTTACAGGATCATTTTAAGAAACTCAAACGGAAATTATCCTCCACTAAACTGACAGAGAAGCGCCTATTTCTGAACAAAGTGATTCAAGTTGGTAAAATAATAATTAAAGTAATCTTGTAGATTTACTGTATAATGTGCACATAGTATCTGTATTGAGGTTACAAGTTTCTATTACTTGAAGAAATAAAAAAATAATAATCAGTGGGGCTCAGGTTTGTACACAGAGCTGCAAGTATACAAAACACGCACATATAAATGTTGAACCTTGAAGTGGCTGAGCTACAGTACAGCACGACAAGACCACTCCAGGAACCGGAATCTGGGGCCATAGTAAGCACAGGCTCACTAAAACTGGTCAGTGGAAGTTTGGGAAAACCACACACAGGAGGAAATTTACTAAAGGTCACGTTGGTTGATTTTAAGTCATTAAAATCGATCTTGAGGGGGGCTGAAACATACGTTTGCTAACAGGTGATTATTTTGTAATATTAATGAATGTTTGTTTTGGCCTTCTAAGTACATCAATTTTAATCGATTTTCATCTATGTTATCAAAATCGACCTTTGGTAAATGCCTGTTATGATTCCCGTACTCCAGACCAGAGGAGATCTTATGGCAGAGGTCTGAGTACTGGAAAGATATGCTGGTTACGGGAGCAGGAAAGCCTAGTAACCCCTGGCGCCCTAACTCCGTTGTCTCGCCCGTGTTATCAGAAATCCCCTGCGAGACTATGGTTGCTTGAGCCCATGGCAGCCGCGTTTGAAGGGCGGATTATGTCTGCCCAACTTCGATGCCCCCTCAGGTCTTAATGGGAGACAAAGGGAAATCCGAGACAGGGTGATAACAAGGGGCCCTCTGACTAAGCAACCAGGCCAGGGGCTACAAGCTAACTAACTTAAACCAAAAGTATGTGCGGACAAACCGCCAGGGAAAAGGACAACCAAAGATCCACTGATCCGTTACTCCTATCCAGCACCGCTGGATACCAGAGTGGATTTGTGGGAGCGGAATCCTCCGCAAAAGCTCCGGAACACAATGAAACTAAATAATAAACAGTAAGCGGTCAAGCCGCAACACACGGCTACGCCGCGACTCACGAACACCACAGGATGTTAAAGGTGCTCGGTCGGACTCCAGGAATAGATGACAACTTCCGAGTACAGGACCACTGAGGACAGGAACAACCGGATTGAGCAGGACTGGAAACTCTCTGTAACTGACACAGCAAACAGGAAGCTATCACCGGCGTCTGTGAGAAGTCCTGAGAGTGCTTAAATTTGGGAGCCCTCCAATCAAGATCCAGACAGGGTAATCACATAATCATGCCGTGCAGCTGCATGCTGTACGGCCAGGATACAATTGAACTGATTAATTAAGACCCAGCAACGGGGAACGTGGTCCGAGCGTGGCGTCCCCGTTGCTAGGGTCTGAGCGGCTCCGTGCGCCCGGCGTCTAGCGTTGCTAGGGAGCCGGCGGCTGTCTGCCTGCGGCGTCCCTAGTTGCTAGGCGCCGGGCCGCACTGACGGGCGGACCCTCGGCGCCTAACAATGCCCTCCTCAGTCTGACAAATCTTGATTTCTGCTGAGACAGGTGGTAGGTACACAATTTGAACATAAATTCATGGACATATCTTGCCTCGTGTCAACGACTAAGGTTAGTGGTGGTGGTGATGTTGTAGTGGTGTGTGGAATTAATATATTGGCACACATTAGGCCCCTGAATAATGTACCAACTGAACATTGTTTTACAATTCATTGCTAAGGGGGGGTTCATTCCGACCCGTTTGCATGCAGTGGTTCATCGCTGCGGTGCAAACGGGTCGGAAATGCGCATGGCGGTGCCCACAATGTGCATGCGCGGTGCCCACAATGCGCACGCGCGGTGTTGCCCAGCGTCAGCCGTTACCGGGCAATGACCAGAAGAAAGAAGAAAGTGATCGATTGCGCGATCGCAAGAAGATTGACAGCGGGGAGGCGTTCCAGGGCGGATACTCACCGTTTTCCGGGCGTGGAGTTCCAAACGCAGGCGTGTCCAGGCATTTGGAGGGCGGTTGTCTGACGTCAATTCCGGGACCTTCATTGCTGGATCCAACTTTTTTAGCATAGCAGGGCTGCACAAGCGATTGCAGCCCTGCTATGCTAAAATATACTCCCCTATAGGCAGCGTCTAGTTGATCGCAAGAGCAGCAAAAAGTTTCTACGTGCGATCAACTCGGAATGACCCACAAGGTCCATTGGGACTCAGGACGACTGCCGCTTGTTCTACTTCTTAGCATTTAGAATGTACCACAAAAGTGCTAAGAATGAGTCCCACTTGTTCTCAGAAATGCAGCAGATCAAATGGAGAAAAAAAACTTACCTAAAAGTTCCCTTCTGTTAATTGCTGCCTGTGGGAGGGATGGGGCCCAGCTTTATAATGTCTTTGCACAAGGGCTGAATACATTATTAAAAATTCTCCCAACACATTCCTTTTTGCAAGAAACTTAGGAGCACTATAATTTGATAAAATTAAATCCCCTTTTTTAGCGTTTCCCTATGGTAGTTATTATCTTGTGTTCCTCAGACAATAACATATTTCATTACAGAATTTTTTTTAAGTAGTGTAGGGATTCTGATGTCTTTATATCCCCCATTAATTTCAATTGCAGATTTCCTTAAGAAAAGCTGTTGATGTTTTTTAAATTGGAATGTTGTCTTCCTTTTTCTGGCATTAACCTTTTAACAGCATCAGTGATTTACTTCTGTTCTTACAGCAGAGAGGTAGGAGCCCCCACCACAGACAAAATAAAACAGTTTCAAACAGATTTTCTTTATTTAATGGGTAGTTATCTTGGAAACTGATCATTCAGAAGTGTTTTGAATAAAGGTTACCAAGTCAATAACAACAAATGTAAGTAATCACCGATAGTTAAATTTATAAAATAAAAACACTTTATATTGACTTTATATGAACCTCTTATACCTTAATTACCACATACTAGGGGTGTACACCGGGCCATTTTTCGGGTTTTGTATTTTAGTTTTGGATCTGGATCTCCGTGTTTTGGATCTGGATTGGTTTTGCCAAAACCACCCTTGCGGGATTTGGTTTTGGATCTGTATTTTTTTCGAAAAAATCATCAAAACAGCTAAAATAACAGAATTTTGGGGTGATTTTGTTCCTACAGTATTATTTACCTCAATAACATTCATTTGCAGACTATTCTTCTGAACACCTCACAACTCACAATATTGTTTTTATCCAGTTTAGGCCAAAAGGTTGCACCGAGGTAGCTGTACTGAGCACCAGCAGCCCTTGGATGTATATACTGAGAGGACAAAATATTAAAAAAAGAATGTATATAAAAAAAGACACATTAGGCAAGGCTCAAGATTTCAGTTCACAAATAGATGATTAAGGCAAAGAAGAATAAAAAAGACAATATTTTAGATTTATTTTATTTATTTTAATTTGAATTTATTTAATTTGATTTAGTTGGAATCAAATTCTTCATTTCCTCGAAGATATCTTTGATATGCAGAAAGTTCACTATATGAGTGTGGAGAGTTTATTTATATTCATTTAATTTAAATGTATCTAATTTATAATAATAATTATTATTATTATTAATAATATTCATTTGAATTAAATACAATGTGGTGATAAGAGTTATGAAAATAGGACAATAAGTTATAATAACAATATGCGCTACAGACACCACACCCTGAAATGGACGGAGCACGCCTGGATGTATACTGGGAGGATACAGCACAAAATATTTAAAAAAAAAAAGTATTTTATTTTGGTTGGACTGTCAGAACCCCCTGAGATGGATGGAGCAGCTGCCGTCACTGGATGTATACTGGGATGACACAGCACAAAATATTAATTTAAATCAAAATATATATATTTTGTATATCACACACTGTGGTTACAGTGTCGCACAAATTAGTCAAAAATATTTGGAAGTATTTTTGTTATAACACACCGGTGGTTACAGTGTCACACAAGTAAATCAGAAATATATATAATAATTACACACTGTGGTTGACTAAACCAATAGCGTCGCACAATGCGTTTATGAGTAGGAAATATACTGCGGTCTGACTGGCAGTGTCACAGTACACAGTACACAGTATAGTACACTTGGGTACAGTATAAACAAAAAATATATATATATTTTTTACAATTATAATTTTAGCTTTTTGTATTTTCAGCTTTTATTATTTTATTTTTACACTGGGGTGGAGCCCCTGGATGGAAGGACAGATCAGCCCTTTCAGATACAGCAGACAGAGCACCCCTTCCAAATACATAATAGAAATATATGTTTAGCTTTGGATCACACACAGATATATAGCAGTAGTGGGGGTCATTCATTCCGACACGATCGCTCGCTGCAGTTTGTCGCAGTGCAGCGATTGGGTCGGAACTGCGCATGCACCGGCGTCGCAGTGCGCCAGCACATGGCAGCTTTCGTTACCTATCGATCACCTCTGAGACAGAGGCGGTTACTAGGCGGGAGGGGGCTGAACGGAGGCGTTAAGTCACCGTTTAGGGGGAGCGGTCCGGCCAATGCAGGCGTGGCCAAACCGTTGGGGGGGGCGGGCCACTGCGGCCAGCGGGAGCGACGAGCAACTCCCGGCCAGCTGCAGGAGCTGCGCTGGCCGTGAGTTACTCCTCAAATACAAAGGCATCGCCTCTGTGCGATGCTTTTGTATTTGTGCGGAGGGGCCGGCACTGACATGCGGGGCAGACTAGCCCTGTGCTGGGCGTCCCCCCGCATGTCTGAGTCAACGATCGTAGCTGTGCTAAATTTAGCACAGCTACGATCAACTCGGAATGACCCCCCAGTGTACGGCAGCCACAGTACTAGTCGTTACTGAGTGATGCACCAATAGCAATGTATTTTTGGCTTTGCATCACACACAAAAATATAGCAGTAGTGTACGGCAGTACTGGTAGTCATCACTGAGTGACGCACCAATAGAAATATATTTTTTGCTCTGGGTCACACACAGAGGATATATAGCAGTAGTGTACGGCAGTACTGGTAGTCATCACTGAGTAATGCACCAATAGAAATATATTTTTTGCTCTGGATCACACAAGGAGGATATATAGCAGTAGGGTACAGCAGTACTGGTAGTCGTCACTGAGTGACACACCAATAGAAATATATTTTTTGCTCTAGATCACACACATAGGATATATAGCAGTAGTGTACAGCAGTAGCTGTACTAGTAGTCAGAGTGACGCACCAATAGAAATATATTTTTTTGCTTTGGATCACATACAGAGGATACATAGCAGTAGTGTACGGCAGTATACACAGCCCCTTATAGACAGAGAACACCTTGTCCTATACACAGCCACAGAATGCTATATGCAGTGCACTGTCTACTATGCAGAGCCCTAACACAACGACAGTCACAGCACATCTACACAAGCAGCACCCCAGGTTTACTCAACTCTCCTGCTGCAACCCCTCTACTCTCTCCTCCCCCCTTCCCTAACCTGCCCATCCAATTACAGCACAGAATACAGCACAGAAGGAACATGGCCCTACTGTGCACTCTCCAAGTCCGGAATGAAGATGGCACCAATCGCCGAGACCATATATAGAGTCCAAAACCCACGAGATCCGACAGCGGAATGATGACATTTTGCCTCATTTTTGGATCTGAGTTAGGTGCGAGAAACCGAGCCTGACTCAGATCCTGGCTCGGGTCTCAAAGTTCGGGGGGGTTTGGTTCTCAGAGAACCGAACCCGCTCATCCCTACCACATTCTGTATTTTTCTATAATCTCTAATACTATTGTTATTACCTTTGGTCACCATATGATAATACATACAGTAAGTGAATACCACAGAAGTTTCTATTCTAACCTTTGCCTTCCCATAAGCCCTATTTGTTAAGTATATTCCTAGTACTATATACTGCACTACACATACTCACTAACTATAACACCAGAAAGGCACCATACTGGAAACAGTAGGTACACATATATTATGGACTAATGTAGTTACTTCAATCTACATAATATACAAAAATTATCATTGTAAAAAACCTTGTTGGTGCACTTTTGTTTTTCATTGCAGGGCTGGGGTTGGTGTCCCATCTTGATATAGTCATTACTTACTACCACTGAGGCTATTGTCTATCAACATTTAGCAAAATAATCAAGATTCATCAATCTCTATTGTACAAGCAGTCAGTGAAATTGGAGGTTGTTAACTGAAGTGATACTCAGGAGTGGGCCCCCACAGTTAGCAGTACATTTATGGAAGATGTCAATATACAGTATACTACTGCATGTTTGCTTTTAAACTATTATAGTAGGTATTGGTCAGCCAAAGGCAAGAGATTTTACAATCATTTGCCCTATATAAGCCTGTTTTGCCATATTTCACAGTGAGGCATTAGTAGGAACTAGGGGGGTCATTCCGAGTTATTCGCTAGCTGCTTTCGGTCGCAGCGCGGCGATTAGGTGAAAAAACTGCATTTCTGCGCATGCGTATGTTGCGCAGTGCGCACGTGTGACGTACTTTCACACAAAACTATGCAGTTTCACGCAAGGTCTAGCTTTTCAATCGCACTGCTGGCCGCAGAGTGATTGACAGGAAGTGGGTGTTTCTGGGTGGTAACTGCCCGTTTTCGGGGAGTGTGTGTAAAAACGCAGGCGTGCCCGATAAAAACGCAGGAGTGGCTGGGGAAACGGGGGAGTGGCTGGCCGAACGCAGGGCGTGTTTGTGACGTCAAACCAGGAACTAAACAGACTGAAGTGATCGCTAGCTAGGAGTTAGTCTCGAGCTACTCTGAAACTGCACAATCTTTTTTTGTAGCAATGCTGCGATCCTTTCGTTCACACTTCTGCTAAGCTAAGATACACTCCCAGAGGGTGGCGGCTTTGCGTTTGCACTGCTGCTAAAAGCAGCTAGTGAGCGATCAACTTGGAATGAGGGCCTAGGTGTGATGGTTAGCGAGACTTTTGTTGGAGTGTTATATTATGATATGCTATATACTTTGCAATTTCTGAGTGAAGTGTTCTGTATCTTGTCTATTGTATTATTTTCTTTCATATTTCTGTCCTTGTCATTTTTGTCTGTTAGTCTGTTCAGTCTTTTTGGTTGGTGGTGTGGTGGGTGGTGTGATACTGTCTGTTTGCTTTGTCTTACATTTTTATTTGTTTGCTGTTGTTTGTCATTTGTGTGTTTATAGGATGGCAACTGGAAGGAGGAGTAAGATGCAGTTTATTAGTGAGGAGAAGTGGGTGGTTGGGGTATACACTGAGTTAGTTCAGAAGGGTGGAGAAGGTTGGGGAGGAGGTGGAGGCAGAGAAGGAAGCAGCAGTATATGACCCAGGGATGACCAAGATTGGCTGCAACATTTAATTTACTTACAATAATAAATTGTGTCAGTGTATGACATGATTCTATGGAGTCAGGTACACCACACATCCCTGCCCTGCAAAAAAAATTTAAAGGCAGAAAGTATGTGATGCTGTAAATGTGGTAGAGTCTGTGAGGTGCAATATAGAAAACTGCTGTAAATGCTTTTCTGATGTGAAAATTTGTTGAAAAGAGACTGAGGTCAGGGAACCACACCACGTGGGCTATAGCTTCTACAAGAAGGAACTCCAGCAACTAATCCAACCTGAAGTTCTCAATGGCATGCGGGATCGGTATGAAATACCTCCAATCAAAATCCCGACGGTTGAAATCCCGACAGCAATTGACCGACGGTCAAAATCCCAACAAGGTCAAAATCCCGACATGGACAAAATACAGACATTTAAAATACCGACAAGGTCAAAATACCGACATGTAAAATGCCGACAGGTCAAAATACCGACATGCATTTTCATTGTTTTTGTGTGTATGTCGACATAGGTCGACATGGACACCATATAAGTGTACAGCGTCCCGGCACACTATTATATTCCCCCTCCAGGTCCACTGGGATGGTATAAAAAAATCATGAAAAACTCATGTCGGCATTTTACATGATGGTATTTTGACCTTGTCGGTATTTTAAATGTCGGTATTTTGTCCATGTCGGAATTTTGACCTTGTCGGGATTTTGACCGTCGGGCAATTGCTGTCGGGATTTCGACCGTCGGGATTTTGATTGGAGGTAAATTGACTGCATCCCTGGCATGCATGTAGAGGACATGGATCATCTGCCATCTCAGCTCCAACCTTGTGAGTAACTTTTTTCTCATTTTGGTTAATCATTATTTTCTGTATACACACATGTAAGCATCAAATACATACAGGTATGTAAATATCCTCTTTGACATATAATGTTGCCTTCCACTTTTCAACAGCTGCACAGACCAGGAATAAGCATCCAGCCAAAAATAAACCAACGTCAAGCAGTAATGGATGATGGTGAAGTAGCATATGAGTAGCCCAAAACAGATGATTGTCATTTCTACCATACATTACCAGATTTTCTCAGGTCAGGTCGCAATACCAATGCCGAAATCCCGACAGGGGTACAATGCCACCGCCGGAATACCAGCGAGGTATGTGATTCTCCCTCTGTGGGTGTCCACAACACCCATAGAAGAAGAATAGAACCTGTGACGAGCAAAGCGAGCCACTGTGCCAGCAGTGTGGGCCCTGCTGCCGGCATTCTGGGGGATGGGATGCCGCTGTTGGTATAGTGACAGCCGGCATCCCATGTGCCGGGATCCCATACCAATCCCGCTCATACAATACCTATTATACAGTTTATCCTCTGTGGCTTAGTTTTATAGTAGTTATGTACTGCCTTGGAAATTCTTTATTGTTGGTTAAAAGTTTTTTTATTTTTATATACTGTAAATGTGAAAGCCCTCACTCACTCACTCACTCACTCACTCACTCACTCACTCACTCACTCATCACTAATTCTCTTACTTCCCAATATGTGAGGAATATTAAGTTAAATGGGATATGGTCATTAGGTCGACACCACTTAGGTCGACAGTCATTAGGTTGACATGTACTAGGTCGACAGGTCAAAAGGTCGACATGAGTTAAAAAAAATTGTGGACTTTTTTATACTTTACGATCAATGCGAGGGGACATGGTGCACTAATTGGGGTTCCCCGTCACTTTCCGAAGAAAACAACACCAATTTTTTTTAAAAAACTCATGTCGACCTTTTGACCTATTGACCTAGTACATGTCGACCTAATGATCATGTCGACCTAGTGACCCTGTTGACCTAATGCATGTTGACCAATGGTCAAACTAATGACTGTCGACCTAAGTTGTGTCGACCCAACGACCCATACCCAAATTAAATAGAGTGGGAAGTAGGAAAACTAAGTTACCAGAATTTAAAAAAACCTCCTCTAAGGGAATGAAAAGGGGGTTGACATAATGACGTCAACACTGATGCGTGGCTTGCAGTGTGGGAATGATAACGCCCAAATGGACAATCGTATCAAAATTTGGATTTCACCTCCAGTGTGTAGAATTAAATAAACTACAAAAATACGAAAGCCCTCACTCACTCACTCACTCACTCACTCACTCACTCACTCACTCATTACTAATTCTCTTACTTCCCGATACATTAGGAAGATGAAATTTAACATAGGTATTCTGCAGATGGGAAACAGGAAAACTACATAATTAGAATTTTAATAAACCTCCCCTAAGGGGATGAAAAGGGGGTTGACATAATGATGTCATTACTGATGCGTGGATTGCGTTGCGTGAACGATAACACCCAAATTTGGATTGCACCTCCAGTGTGTACAATTTAATAAACTACAAAAATGGTCCTGTCACTTTTTACCATATCTGTTACGGGTGCACCTCTGGTAACACCAAGAACCATGGATTAATATTTACTTACATTAAAACGTCTCAAATTTACAGCTCTGTAGATTAACCAAATTTATAACACTCATTTATATTTACAACCATGAAATGTGCTAAATGTGTATCAGGATTGGCTCTAAAACAACATGGCTAATAATTGTTTTGGCTCTCAACTTACATGTTAAAGTTAAGACCCTGTGTTATAACGTATCCTGGAGATCTTCAGCTTAGTTATTGCACACAAACTTCTAAGGTAGACTCCCATCTGTGTTTCTCAATTTTAGGTATTTGATATGCTACATGCTCTAGGAGTCAAGAATTACTGTCTGTCTGGCATTGAACTGTTCAAACATAGTATTAAGCATAAAGTAATTTTAACCCTTGTCACATTTCTTCAGAAGGAGAATCCCATAGCTTACTTGAGTCAACTATTAGGCACGGGATTCATTTTCCTCACATATGGTTACTATTAAGTGACTATCTCTTTGCAGTCTATGTTCTTCCCTGGACATATGATTTTTTT
The DNA here is from genome assembly GCF_028390025.1 of Pseudophryne corroboree. Taxonomy (NCBI): domain Eukaryota; kingdom Metazoa; phylum Chordata; class Amphibia; order Anura; family Myobatrachidae; genus Pseudophryne; species Pseudophryne corroboree. The sequence goes on along the minus strand of NC_086451.1, from coordinate 336,841,253 downwards.
CCTGGGCATTCCCACCAAGTAAATGAACAGCCTTCTGACTACATTGACAGTTGTATGTGTTAGTGTGTTACTATAGATAAGGAAATTAGAAAGAACTGAATGTACAGAATTTCAGAATACATTGATATATATATATATATATATATATATATATATATGTGTGTGTGTGTGTGTGTGTGTATATATATATATATATATATATATATATATATATATATGTGTGTGTGTATGTATGTATATATATATATATATATATATAAAATATAGTCATAGTTATAACTAACACCAAATAATAAAATAAATAATACATTATAATCTAAGGGCATGCATATAGGTACACTAGATTTAGCAGAAATATTTATGTTGCTTGGTCACAAAACAAGAGGACATGTAGTGCAATCAAGACCACTAATGCTTTGCTATACCTTCCAGGTACTTGATTAATCATGACCATAGGACACTTACAGGAGGAGTACTGGAGAGGTTCACAGAGGTCTCCCTGGCTCCATCTGAACTGCCGATTATGTACACTATCTTCAAATACTACAGACTCAGGTCCTCAGCCAACGAAGGTATCTGGTCTCTGGCTTGGGAACCCACTACACCTACAGCACTACGTCTAACTGGGCCTGTACCTCCAGCAGCATGAGGGACTCCATCTTGGTTTCTGTACAATCATGACATGTGCACTATTGTGAATCCAATTGTTCCTCTGTCCTGTGTCTTATGTCAGTCAACTCTCCATCTTCCTTTTTGTATTTAACCAAGGTTTACAATATCTGTACATGTTGCTTATCTTGCCACTGTAACATATATAGCGCACACATGATGGCTGCCTTAACTGGTAATTTTGTGAGTTTAATGCAGAATTGATGAGTCCATGGGTGTCCTGTGTGTTGTATTTTGTATTCACAACAACTGAGACATAGAGCAGGCCTGGGAGTTAAGGAGGGCCTGGACAAATCTGGGAGGCATGACACTGCCCCATCTGAATTTAAAAAGAAAATGTGTGGTGGCACATGCTCCGGATTGTGGAATGTGACTGGATATAGTGAGTTTATCTAGGGATAAAACCGAAATGCGTGAGGACACGCATGTTTTGGGGGGGTTACGTGTAATATCTCATAACAACAAGGACATTTTTGACAACAGTGTAGTTGCCTTTGCCATTTTAAATAAAGTTTATTTATAAAAGAAAATTGAACAGAAGTTTGAGAAGAGTCAGTTGGAGCGATGGTGAGGAAAGAGCTGGCGACGCCATTACGCAGAGATGAGCAGCTGAGAGAGGGGAGACAAATAAGCTGAAAATTGCATGAGAGAGTAAGCAGAAGTGCAAAATACAGCAGTGGAAGTGCAGCAATTAATAAGTAAGAACGCCATGACACTCTCAGCCAAGAGAGTGCACAGCAAGTGTCAGAGACAGGAGAGATAAAGCCTTTATACCAATGCTGACTGGTCTACATCTAAGGGGAAACTGCCTCAGCAACATCTATTGACTGGGTGAGATAAATCCATATTTATATTGATACCTACTCCACTGCAAAGGACATTATCCTACATTTACTTTACCTATGCAGCAATTTACATGGGAAGCAGCTCCAGTTTGTTTTAAACAATCATCTTTACTACACAGAGCTACAATATTTTCTTCACAGCTAAAGGAGACAATAGCTGCATATAACTATGTAACAACATAACCGGGCCCCAACGTGCACATAGAGACTCCCTGCAGTGACACCAATGTTATCTGGGACTTAAATATTGTCTGCATAAGTTGATTTCTATTACTAAGCAACATAGTATTAATCTCAGATTTAGTTATATTACCATTTGTGTAATGACTTAAAGTGTATATGGTGTCTGTGTTTAAGTTGCTTGAATCAAATCTTTCCCTTCCCTACTGTAATCAGTTCCTTTTCTGAGTTATGTGGTAAACCATTTATTCTTTCATACAAAGCCCTGCCTGCCTTTCTTTGTGTCTGGGGAAACCTTGCCTCTCTGCCAGGAATAGAGAAGAGCTGCTGCTGAAGGAGGAATAGTCCATCAAGGTATCCCTGACTTGTTCCACATAGTTTAAACACTTGTTATACCGGGGTATTGCATTTGGCGTCCTCGAACAGGATTTGCAGAGTCCAAAGCAAGCCGTACCCCCAGCACAGAGAAGATGTCACAAAACAGGCAACCTGCAGGAGAGGGACCAGCACCCATTGTTGAAGATCCAGTAAGAGCAGCTCCAGTTATTACTCCTACTACCCCAATCACCATGCCATACTACTTTGGGGCCCCTTGGCTCCCAATCTACACAGGTATTGCCCACAGCGCTGAAACCAGCATCTTAGGAGATTTCAAGATGAAAATGCAGTCTATGTTTCGTCTGTACCCGCTGAAGGAGCAGCAAAAGGTGGAGATCTTGATGGGACAGTTGAAAGGGCTTGCACTAAGAGAGGTTACTTCCTGGCCTACTGAAGAGAAGAAGACTGTGGACCAGATCCTCAGCAGGCTTGCTACCACATTTGACACAAGAACAGTGTCAGAACTTAAAATGCACTTCTTTGCTCGAAAGCAACAACCAGGAGAGTCACTACGGGGCTATGCCCTCAGCTTGCAGGAAGCACTCAGAGATGTACAGCAAGCAGGCCCTGAGGAAGTGCATGACAAGGAGAAAATGTTATTGGACCAGTTCACTGAAGGTGCAAGGGGCGAATTTGTAAAAACTCAGCTGCGACTATTGAGATTGCAGAAGCCTGGAAGCACATTCCTGGATTTCAAAGAGGCTGCGATTAAAGTTCTAGGCTCCAGCCTTACTTCAGAGGCTGTTCCACAAGAGTCTATTCAAGAGATGCCAAGGTATCAAGAGAATTCTGATGCCCAGGAGTCAAGTTTTAAAGGAGCTACTTACCCACCTGCAGTAAAAGGAGTGACAGTGCCATGTTCAAAGACATGCATATCTGACTCTTCTAGTGAGTTACGAGGTCAGCTGGCTGAACTGACACGTGGTGTGACAGAAATGTGCAGAGAGCTGCAGATTCTGAAGAGACAGCAGGCACTGCTCCAGGAAGAAATGGAATGGTGCCAAGAGAGGAGACCACTGAACAGTTCCCAATGGGACCTACATAGAAACAGGGAGACACTTTTTTCCAACCACTTTGCCTCCCAAAGGTGACCCATTTTTCAAAGCTATGAAGGAAGCGGACAAATTAAGAGAGAATTTGAGCAGCCAGATCGTTTAAACTCCAAATCCATGTGGTTAACCCGTTATGTTAGCCAATGCCCGGTGGTTCAAGTTTGCATCAATGGAGTCTCAATGCTCGCTCTCTTAGACACTGGATCACAAGTGACCACAATACAAGCAACACAGTTTGAGCAGTATTGGACTGAGGAACAGATGTTTCCATCAACTTCCACATTGATAAACCCGATTGCAAGCAATGGGCACTGCATCCCTTGCAAAGGATACTGGGAAGCTGAAATTCAAATCGGACGATCAGTGCTACCACAGCAAGGCTTCATCATCACCACTGTCCAAGATGATGGATTGCCTCCAGTGATAGTGGGCATGAATGTGTTGCGGAACTGCTGTGAGGAGCTTGTAGCAGCACTCCAAGGAAAGTTTCAAACTGACAAGCTCCAGGAGAAACAAGGCCTTCAACCTGGGATAGCCAAACAAAAGGGAAGAATGATAACAGAATTATCTGTAAGAGAGGAACATGGAAAAAATAAGGTTAGCCAAACAATGATAGAAATGCCCATCTCCAGTGTCCAGATTATCCGAAAGAATGCTTCAATGTTAGGCATGAATAATATAGCATCCAGTTCTAGAAACTGTGAGCAACCTATTCAAGGAACCAGTTTTGACCACCTGCAAGATAAAAGTCAGATGATAAGACACCTCAAAGCCTTACTGAAGACTGGGAAATACCTGACCAAGCGACAAAGACAAGAATCCTCGCCAGAACTCCTGAAGTTGCTGAGACAGCGAGAAAGGCTGTTTGAAGAGAAAGGACAGTTGGTTCGATGTAGTGTGGATCCTAATACTCATTATAGGATCAGTCAACTTGTAATTCCAAGACAAAGTGGGGGTTGAGGTTTCCTAGACAAACTTTTCAAGACCATATACTGTCCAGATTTCAACCTATTGCTCCAGGAGCATGTGTTAATGTACTATAGCACAAAAGGAATTATACCTATCAGATACTGATGTTAAAAATGTTGATAAATGTTAATGTTTCAGATGTAAACTGTGTTCACTAATGAATGTGACTGGATATAGTGAGTTTATCTAGGGATAATGAACAAATTGTATCCAGCGCTCTACTTGTGTGGATAAACGCTGTGGCAGCAAAATTGTGGTGGAGGTTAAACCCAATACCTCTTTAAAGATATATAACATAGGGGTACACAATTGCGCCTGAATATGTGGTGGTAATGGTTGTAATACTAAATGACAAGTATACACTGTATATATGAAGAATAAGTGTATTTATTCTAAAACAAAATGACAGAAAGAGAGAATAAATGGAAAAAGATGTGAAAAAATAGAAAATTAATACATTAATGAAAGAGTGTATATATATATGTATATGAAAGAAATCTATACATATGTATATTTTGGTCCGCAGTCCAGTACAATAGAGTGTGGCGTCCCACCTCGTTTAATTGTGCTCAAACTTCTACCACAATGTGTGGAGGGGCATATACAACACAGTCCCAGAGGAGCTCGTTCAGTAATATATGGGGGTCACGGTCAAAGAGTCTGTTGCAGCAGCTTGATCTTGTCTTGAGAGGGAGGGGGGGTGAGGTGATCTTCTGACGGTGCTAGCAAATGAAGGGGTACCCCAGGTGGCTAAGCGGGAGGGATGAGTTGCAGGAGATAGGTAATTATTGGCTCTGGACTCTCCGCTCTCTGACTCGGTCTGTGGCTGCGGAAGGCGCCCGTGTAGACAGGCGTCTGCCGCCGGCCAGATCCGAGGAGTGCGGTCGTGTCTCTGGGGGGGAAAGTGTCACTGACTTCGAGACCCGGAGCGGGACTGTCCGCAGTGCACCTCCCCACTTACAGAGCCCTTACCTTGTTCTTCTGTGCTCGATTCCCAACTTCCGCTGTCACCTTGCTTCCTTGTCAGTCTTGCAGTTTTTCGTCCGGTTTCACTTTCACTTTCCTGTACCTCGCGGTCACGTGACCTGTTCCTGTTCCTCAGCAGTCTTCAGCGCCGTGGGTGATAAATGTGTCCAGAAGTAGAGAGCTCTGCTGTGTTGAATATGATTAAGGCAGTCTGTTTGAAACGGTGTCCTGTTATCTCCTACGCGTGTCGACCTTTCTAGGTCTTCCTCAGGGAGTCTATGAGTGCCATATTCATTTGCTAGCACCGTAATAAAATATACATATGTATAGATTTCTTTCATATACATATATATATATATACACTCTTTCATTAATGTATTAATTTTCTATTTTTTCACATCTTTTTCCAATTATTCTCTCTTTCTGTCATTTTGTTTTAGAATAAATACACTTATTCTTCATATATACAGTGTACACTTGTCATTTAGTATTATAACCATTACCACCACATATTCAGGCGCAATTGTGTACCCCTATGTTATTTATCTAGGGATAAAACCGAAATGCGTGAGGACACGCATGTTTTGGGGGGGTTACGTGTGATATCCCATAACAACAAGGACATTTTTGACAACAGTGTAGTTGCCTTTGCCATTTTAAATAAAGTTTATTTATAAAAGAAAATTGAACAGAAGTTTGAGAAGAGTCAGTTGGAGCGATGGTGAGGAAAGAGCTGGCGACGCCATTACGCAGAGATGAGCAGCTGAGAGAGGGGAGACAAATAAGCTGAAAATTGCATGAGAGAGTAAGCAAAAGTGCAAAATGCAGCAGTGGAAGTGCAGCAATTAACAAGGAAGAACTCCATGACACTCTCAGCCAAGAGAGTGCACAGCAAGTGTCAGAGACAGGAGAGTATAAAGCCTTTATACCAATGCTGACTGGCCTACATCTGAGGGGAAACTGCCTCAGCAACATCTATTGACTGGGTGAGATAAATCCATATTTATATTGATACCTACTCCACTGCAAAGGACATTATCCTATATTTACTTTACCTATGCAGCGATTTACATGGGAAGCAGCTCCAGTTTGTTTTACACAATCATCTTTACTACACAGAGCTACAATATTTTCTTCACAGCTAAAGGAGACAATAGCTGCATATAACTATGTAACAACATAACCGGGCCCCAACGTGCACATAGAGACTCCCTGCAGTGACACCAATGTTATCTTTGACTTAAATATTGTCTGCATAAGTTGATTTCTATTACTAAGCAACATAGTATTAATCTCAGATTTAGTTATATTACCATTTGTGTAATGACTTAAAGTGTATATGGTATCTGTGTTTAAGTTGCTTGAATCAAATCTTTCCCTTCCCTACTGTAATCAGTTCCTTTTCTGAGTTATGTGGTAAACCATTTATTCTTTCATACAAAGCCCTGCCTGCCTTTCTTTGTGTCTGGGGAAACCTTGCCTCTCTGCCAGGAATAGAGAAGAGCTGCTGCTGAAGGAGGAATAGTTCATCAAGGTATCCCTGACCTGTTCCACATAGTTTACACACTTGTTATACCGGGGTATTACAACAGGACACATGCCCTCAGACAAGCTCGGGTCAAGGAAATTAGTATTTGCCCTCCCCCACTCGGCACTCCTGCTTGTGTTTATCCACTGATCCGTCGTAATCACTGTAATGACCCCAAGTTGGCTGACTGCTTTGTAATATGGTTTATTTTATGCTATTGTAAAAAAGTACTTTGAACCCTCTTGAAGGAAAGTGCTGTATACTGTAGATCAAATTAATTATTCTGTGCCTATCCTTCAAGTGCAGCTCTGATGAAAATGGACGTGTTATATCACCAATCCACTACAGACATCTGAAGCTTCTCCAACATCTTTACAGCAGTACTGTATGCCAGAGAAGCTTAAGGAGGTTAAAACACTGACAAAGTGGTACTTTTAGTTACTGTGATATCACCACCATGCACTTGGATAAACACAGTAACACACCAAATCACATTTCTTCCAAATCAAACCAAATCACACATCTTACAGTTCTGTAAAGCAAGTATCAACTATCACTATCAACTATCATTGAAACTCTGCCTTACTTAGAAAAGGACCTCCCTCCTAACATGACAATGTACTACAGATGATAGAGAGCCAGGGCTGGACTGCATATCTGGCATGTCTGGCAAATGCCAGAAGGGCTGATGGATTGATTGGCCGGTCTGGCCACACAAGCAGCGCAGCCTCATGGTGCTCTGCTTGGCTGCCCACATACAGGGACCCCGAACACAGAGAAACTTGGCAGCTTCCAGTCACTCTGCTCATCTGCCCGCCCACAGACAGAGACACTTGATCGCTCTCCAAGGCTTAGTAAATATACCCTATACTTTTAACTGCATCTGTACCTACCTATGTGTAAAGTAGTGATGTGCACCGGACATTTTTCGGGTTTTGTGTTTTGGTTTTGGATTCGGTTCCGCGGCCGTGTTTTGGATTCGGACGCGTTTTGGCAAAACCTCACCGAAAATATTTTGTTGGATTCGGGTGTGTTTTGGATAGAGATGAGCGCCTGAAATTTTTCGGGTTTTGTGTTTTGGTTTTGGGTTCGGTTCCGCGGCCGTGTTTTGGGTTCGAACGCGTTTTGGCAAAACCTCACCGAATTTTTTTTGTCGGATTCGGGTGTGTTTTGGATTCGGGTGTTTTTTTCAAAAAACACTAAAAAACAGCTTAAATCATAGAATTTGGGGGTCATTTTGATCCCAAAGTATTATTAACCTCAAAAACCATAATTTACACTCATTTTCAGTCTATTCTGAATACCTCACACCTCACAATATTATTTTTAGTCCTAAAATTTGCACCGAGGTCGCTGTGTGAGTAAGATAAGCGACCCTAGTGGCCGACACAAACACCGGGCCCATCTAGGAGTGGCACTGCAGTGTCACGCAGGATGTCCCTTCCAAAAAACCCTCCCCAAACAGCACATGACGCAAAGAAAAAAAGAGGCGCAATGAGGTAGCTGTGTGAGTAAGATTAGCGACCCTAGTGGCCGACACAAACACCGGGCCCATCTAGGAGTGGCACTGCAGTGTCACGCAGGATGTCCCTTCCAAAAAACCCTCCCCAAACAGCACATGACGCAAAGAAAAAAAGAGGCGCAATGAGGTAGCTGACTGTGTGAGTAAGATTAGCGACCCTAGTGGCCGACACAAACACCGGGCCCATCTAGGAGTGGCACTGCAGTGTCACGCAGGATGTCCCTTCCAAAAAACCCTCCCCAATCAGCACATGATGCAAAGAAAAAGAAAAGAAAAAAGAGGTGCAAGATGGAATTGTCCTTGGGCCCTCCCACCCACCCTTATGTTGTATAAACAAAACAGGACATGCACACTTTAACCAACCCATCATTTCAGTGACAGGGTCTGCCACACGACTGTGACTGATATGACGGGTTGGTTTGGACCCCCCCCAAAAAAGAAGCAATTAATCTCTCCTTGCACAAACTGGCTCTACAGAGGCAAGATGTCCACCTCATCTTCACCCTCCGATATATCACCGTGTACATCCCCCTCCTCACAGATTATCAATTCGTCCCCACTGGAATCCACCATCTCAGCTCCCTGTGTACTTTGTGGAGGCAATTGCTGCTGGTCAATGTCTCCGCGGAGGAATTGATTATAATTCATTTTAATGAACATCATCTTCTCCACATTTTCTGGATGTAACCTCGTACGCCGATTGCTGACAAGGTGAGCGGCGGCACTAAACACTCTTTCGGAGTACACACTTGTGGGAGGGCAACTTAGGTAGAATAAAGCCAGTTTGTGCAAGGGCCTCCAAATTGCCTCTTTTTCCTGCCAGTATAAGTACGGACTGTGTGACGTGCCTACTTGGATGCGGTCACTCATATAATCCTCCACCATTCTATCAATGTTGAGAGAATCATATGCAGTGACAGTAGACGACATGTCCGTAATCGTTGTCAGGTCCTTCAGTCCGGACCAGATGTCAGCATCAGCAGTCGCTCCAGACTGCCCTGCATCACCGCCAGCGGGTGGGCTCGGAATTCTGAGCCTTTTCCTCGCACCCCCAGTTGCGGGAGAATGTGAAGGAGGAGATGTTGACAGGTCGCGTTCCGCTTGACTTGACAATTTTGTCACCAGCAGGTCTTTCAACCCCAGCAGACCTGTGTCTGCCGGAAAGAGAGATCCAAGGTAGGCTTTAAATCTAGGATCGAGCACGGTGGCCAAAATGTAGTGCTCTGATTTCAACAGATTGACCACCCGTGAATCCTTGTTAAGCGAATTAAGGGCTGCATCCACAAGTCCCACATGCCTAGCGGAATCGCTCCCTTTTAGCTCCTTCTTCAATGCCTCCAGCTTCTTCTGCAAAAGCCTGATGAGGGGAATGACCTGACTCAGGCTGGCAGTGTCTGAACTGACTTCACGTGTGGCAAGTTCAAAGGGCATCAGAACCTTGCACAACGTTGAAATCATTCTCCACTGCACTTGAGACAGGTGCATTCCACCTACTATATCGTGCTCAATTGTATAGGCTTGAATGGCCTTTTGCTGCTCCTCCAACCTCTGAAGCATATAGAGGGTTGAATTCCACCTCGTTACCACTTCTTGCTTCAGATGATGGCAGGGCAGGTTCAGTAGTTTTTGGTGGTGCTCCAGTCTTCTGTACGTGGTGCCTGTACGCCGAAAGTGTCCCGCAATTTTTCTGGCCACCGACAGCATCTCTTGCACGCCCCTGTCGTTTTTTAAAAAATTCTGCACCACCAAATTCAAGGTATGTGCAAAACATGGGACGTGCTGGAATTTGCCCATATTTAATGCACACACAATATTGCTGGCGTTGTCCGATGCCACAAATCCACAGGAGAGTCCAATTGGGGTAAGCCATTCCGCGATGATCTTCCTCAGTTGCCGTAAGAGGTTTTCAGCTGTGTGCGTATTCTGGAAAGCGGTGATACAAAGCGTAGCCTGCCTAGGAAAGAGTTGGCGTTTGCGAGATGCTGCTACTGGTGCCGCCGCTGCTGTTCTTGCGGCGGGAGTCCATACATCTACCCAGTGGGCTGTCACAGTCATATAGTCCTGACCCTGCCCTGCTCCACTTGTCCACATGTCCGTGGTTAAGTGGACATTGGGTACAACTGCATTTTTTAGGACACTGGTGAGTCTTTTTCTGACGTCCGTGTACATTCTCGGTATCGCCTGCCTAGAGAAGTGGAACCTAGATGGTATTTGGTAACGGGGGCACACTGCCTCAATAAATTGTCTAGTTCCCTGTGAACTAACGGCGGATACCGGACGCACGTCTAACACCAACATAGTTGTCAAGGACTCAGTTATCCGCTTTGCAGTAGGATGACTGCTGTGATATTTCATCTTCCTCGCAAAGGACTGTTGAACAGTCAATTGCTTACTGGAAGTAGTACAAGTGGGCTTACGACTTCCCCTCTGGGATGACCATCGACTCCCAGCGGCAACAACAGCAGCGCCAGCAGCAGTAGGCGTTACACGCAAGGATGCATCGGAGGAATCCCAGGCAGGAGAGGACTCGTCAGAATTGCCAGTGACATGGCCTGCAGGACTATTGGCATTCCTGGGGAAGGAGGAAATTGACACTGAGGGAGTTGGTGGGGTGGTTTGCGTGAGCTTGGTTACAAGAGGAAGGGATTTACTGGTCAGTGGACTGCTTCCGCTGTCACCCAAAGTTTTTGAACTTGTCACTGACTTATTATGAATGCGCTGCAGGTGACGTATAAGGGAGGATGTTCCGAGGTGGTTAACGTCCTTACCCCTACTTATTACAGCTTGACAAAGGGAACACACGGCTTGACACCTGTTGTCCGCATTTCTGGTGAAATACCTCCACACCGAAGAGCTGATTTTTTTGGTATTTTCACCTGGCATGTCAACGGCCATATTCCTCCCACGGACAACAGGTGTCTCCCCGGGTGCCTGACTTAAACAAACCACCTCACCATCAGAATCCTCCTGGTCAATTTCCTCCCCAGCGCCAGCAACACCCATATCCTCCTCATCCTGGTGTACTTCAACACTGACATCTTCAATCTGACTATCAGGAACTGGACTGCGGGTGCTCCTTCCAGCACTTGCAGGGGGCGTGCAAATGGTGGAAGGCGCATGCTCTTCACGTCCAGTGTTGGGAAGGTCAGGCATCGCAACCGACACAATTGGACTCTCCTTGTGGATTTGGGATTTCGAAGAATGCACAGTTCTTTGCTGTGCTGCTTTTGCCAGCTTGAGTCTTTTCATTTTTCTAGCGAGAGGCTGAGTGCTTCCATCCTCATGTGAAGCTGAACCACTAGCCATGAACATAGGCCAGGGCCTCAGCCGTTCCTTGCCACTCCGTGTGGTAAATGGCATATTGGCAAGTTTACGCTTCTCCTCCGACAATTTTATTTTAGGTTTTGGAGTCCTTTTTTTACTGATATTTGGTGTTTTGGATTTGACATGCTCTGTACTATGACATTGGGCATCGGCCTTGGCAGACGACGTTGCTGGCATTTCATCGTCTCGGCCATGACTAGTGGCAGCAGCTTCAGCACGAGGTGGAAGTGGATCTTGATCTTTCCCTAATTTTGGAACCTCAACATTTTTGTTCTCCATATTTTAATAGGCACAACTAAAAGGCACCTCAGGTAAACAATGGAGATGGATGGATTGGATACTAGTATACAATTATGGACGGGCTGCCGAGTGCCGACACAGAGGTAGCCACAGCCGTGAACTACCGCACTGTACTGTGTCTGCTGCTAATATAGACTGGTTGATAAAGAGATAGTATACTCGTAACTAGTATGTATGTATAAAGAAAGAAAAAAAAACCACGGTTAGGTGGTATATACAATTATGGACGGGCTGCCGAGTGCCGACACAGAGGTAGCCACAGCCGTGAACTACCGCACTGTACTGTGTCTGCTGCTAATATATAGACTGGTTGATAAAGAGATAGTATACTCGTAACTAGTATGTATGTATAAAGAAAGAAAAAAAAACCACGGTTAGGTGGTATATACAATTATGGACGGGCTGCCGAGTGCCGACACAGAGGTAGCCACAGCCGTGAACTACCGCACTGTACTGTGTCTGCTGCTAATATATAGACTGGTTGATAAAGAGATAGTATACTCGTAACTAGTATGTATGTATAAAGAAAGAAAAAAAAACCACGGTTAGGTGGTATATACAATTATGGACGGGCTGCCGAGTGCCGACACAGAGGTAGCCACAGCCGTGAACTACCGCACTGTACTGTGTCTGCTGCTAATATAGACTGGTTGATAAAGAGATAGTATACTCGTAACTAGTATGTATGTATAAAGAAAGAAAAAAAAACCACGGTTAGGTGGTATATACAATTATGGACGGGCTGCCGAGTGCCGACACAGAGGTAGCCACAGCCGTGAACTACCGCACTGTACTGTGTCTGCTGCTAATATATAGACTGGTTGATAAAGAGATAGTATACTCGTAACTAGTATGTATGTATAAAGAAAGAAAAAAAAACCACGGTTAGGTGGTATATACAATTATGGACGGGCTGCCGAGTGCCGACACAGAGGTAGCCACAGCCGTGAACTACCGCACTGTACTGTGTCTGCTGCTAATATATAGACTGGTTGATAAAGAGATAGTATACTCGTAACTAGTATGTATGTATAAAGAAAGAAAAAAAAACCACGGTTAGGTGGTATATACAATTATGGACGGGCTGCCGAGTGCCGACACAGAGGTAGCCACAGCCGTGAACTACCGCACTGTACTGTGTCTGCTGCTAATATATAGACTGGTTGATAAAGAGATAGTATACTCGTAACTAGTATGTATGTATAAAGAAAGAAAAAAAAACCACGGTTAGGTGGTATATACAATTATGGACGGGCTGCCGAGTGCCGACACAGAGGTAGCCACAGCCGTGAACTACCGCACTGTACTGTGTCTGCTGCTAATATATAGACTGGTTGATAAAGAGATAGTATACTCGTAACTAGTATGTATGTATAAAGAAAGAAAAAAAAACCACGGTTAGGTGGTATATACAATTATGGACGGGCTGCCGAGTGCCGACACAGAGGTAGCCACAGCCGTGAACTACCGCACTGTACTGTGTCTGCTGCTAATATATAGACTGGTTGATAAAGAGATAGTATACTCGTAACTAGTATGTATGTATAAAGAAAGAAAAAAAAACCACGGTTAGGTGGTATATACAATTATGGACGGGCTGCCGAGTGCCGACACAGAGGTAGCCACAGCCGTGAACTACCGCACTGTACTGTGTCTGCTGCTAATATAGACTGGTTGATAAAGAGATAGTATACTCGTAACTAGTATGTATGTATAAAGAAAGAAAAAAAAAACACGGTTAGGTGGTATATACAATTATGGACGGGCTGCCGAGTGCCGACACAGAGGTAGCCACAGCCGTGAACTACCGCACTGTACTGTGTCTGCTGCTAATATAGACTGGTTGATAAAGAGATAGTATACTACTAATATTATATATACTGGTGGTCAGGTCACTGGTCACTAGTCACACTGGCAGTGGCACTCCTGCAGCAAAAGTGTGCACTGTTTAATTTTAATATAATATTATGTACTCCTGGCTCCTGCTATAACCTATAACTGGCACTGCAGTAGTGCTCCCCAGTTTCCCCCACAATTATAAGCTGTGTGAGCTGAGCAGTCAGACAGATATATAATATATATAGATGATGCAGCACACTGGCCTGAGCCTGAGCAGTGCACACAGATATGGTATGTGACTGACTGAGTCACTGTGTGTATCGCTTTTTTCAGGCAGAGAACGGATATATTAAATAAACTGCACTGTGTGTCTGGTGGTCACTCACTATATAATATATTATGTACTCCTGGCTCCTGCTATAACCTATAACTGGCACTGCAGTAGTGCTCCCCAGTCTCCCCCACAATTATAAGCTGTGTGAGCTGAGCAGTCAGACAGATATATATAATATTATATATAGATAATAGATGATGCAGCACACTGGCCTGAGCCTGAGCAGTGCACACAGATATGGTATGTGACTGAGTCACTGTGTGCTGTGTATCGCTTTTTTCAGGCAGAGAACGGATTATAAATAAAACTGGTGGTCACTATCAGCAAAACTCTGCACTGTACTGAGTACTCCTAATGCTCCCCAAAATTAGTAAATCAAGTGTCTCTCTAATCTATTCTAAACGGAGAGCACGCCAGCCACGTCCTCTCCCTATCAATCTCAATGCACGTGTGAAAATGGCGGCGACGCGCGGCTCCTTATATAGAATCTGAGTCTCGCGATAGAATCCGAGCCTCGCGAGAATCCGACAGCGTCATGATGACGTTCGGGCGCGCTCGGGTTAACCGAGCAAGGCGGGAAGATCCGAGTCGCTCGGACCCGTGAAAAAAAACATGAAGTTCTGGCGGGTTCGGATTCAGAGAAACCGAACCCGCTCATCTCTAGTTTTGGATTCGGGTGTTTTTTTCAAAAAACCCTAAAAAACAGCTTAAATCATAGAATTTGTGGGTCATTTTGATCCCATAGTATTATTAACCTCAATTACCATAATTTCCACTCATTTACAGTCTATTCTGAACACCTCACACCTCACAATATTATGTTTAGTCCTACAATTTGCACCGAGGTCGCTGGATGGCTAAGCTAAGCGACACAAGTGGCCAACACAAACACCTGGCCCATCTAGGAGTGGCACTGCAGTGTCAGGCAGGATGGCACTTCAAAAAAATAGTCCCCATACAGCACATGATGCAAAGAAAAAAAGAGGCACACCAAGGTCGCTGTGTGACTAAGCTAAGCGACACAAGTGGCCGACACAAACACCTGGCCCATCTAGGAGTGGCACTGCAGTGTCAAGACAGGATGGCACTTCAAAAAAATTGTCCCCAAACAGCACATGATGCAAAGAAAAAAAGAGGTGCACCAAGGTCGCTGTGTGACTAAGCTAAGCGACACAAGTGGCCGACACAAACACCTGGCCCATCTAGGAGTGGCACTGCAGTGTGAAGACAGGATGGCACTTCAAAAAAATTGTCCCCAAACAGCACATGATGCAAAGAAAAAAAGAGGCGCACCAAGGTCGCTGTGTGACTAAGCTAAGCGACACAAGTGGCCGACACAAACACCTGGCCCATCTAGGAGTGGCACTGCAGTGTCAAGACAGGATGACACTTCAAAAAATTGTCCCCAAACAGCACATGATGCAAAGAAAAAAAGAGGCGCACCAAGGTCGCTGTGTGACTAAGCTAAGCGACACAAGTGGCCGACACAAACACCTGGCCCATCTAGGAGTGGCACTGCAGTGTCAAGACAGGATGGCACTTCAAAAAAATTGTCCCCAAACAGCACATGATGCAAAGAAAAAACGAGGCGCACCAAGGTCGCTGTGTGACTAAGCTAAGCGACACAAGTGGCCGACACAAACACCTGGCCCATCTAGGAGTGGCACTGCAGTGTCAAAACAGGATGGCACTTCAAAAATTTTTTCCCAAACAGCACATGATGCAAAGAAAAAAAGAGGCGCACCAAGGTCGCTGTGTGACTAAGCTAAGCGACACAAGTGGCCGACACAAACACCTGGCCCATCTAGGAGTGGCACTGCAGTGTCAAGACAGGATGGCACTTCAAAAAAATTGTCCCCAAACAGCACATGATGCAAAGAAAAAAAGAGGCGCACCAAGGTCGCTGTGTGACTAAGCTAAGCGACACAAGTGGCCGACACAAACACCTGGCCCATCTAGGAGTGGCACTGCAGTGTCAAGACAGGATGGCACTTCAAAAAAATTGTCCCCAAACAGCACATGATGCAAAGAAAAAAAGAGGCACACCAAGGTCGCTGTGTGACTAAGCTAAGCGACACAAGTGACCGACACAAACACCTGGCCCATCTAGGAGTGGCACTGCAGTGTCAAGACAGGATGGCACTTCAAAAAAATAGTCCCCAAACAGCACATGATGCAAAGAAAAAAAGAGGCGCACCACAGGTATAGAATGTAGATGGATAGTATACTTAATGACGACACAGAGGTAGGCACAGCAGTGGCCTTCCGTATCGTACTGCTATATATAGTATACTGGTGGTCACTGTATCAGCAAACTGCAAAACTAAAATTCACCACAGGTATAGAATGTAGATGGATAGTATACTTAATGACGACACAGAGGTAGGCACAGCAGTGGCCTTACGTATCGTACTGCTATATATAGTATACTGGTGGTCACTGTGTCAGCAAACTGCAAAACTAAAATGCACCACAGGTATAGAATGTAGATGGATAGTATACTTAATGACGACACAGAGGTAGGCACAGCAGTGGCCTTCCGTATCGTACTGCTATATATAGTATACTGGTGGTCACTGTGTCAGCAAACTGCAAAACTAAAATGCACCACAGGTATAGAATGTAGATGGATAGTATACTTAATGACGACACAGAGGTAGGCACAGCAGTGGCCTTACGTATCGTACTGCTATATATAGTATATTGGTGGTCACTGTGTCAGCAAACTGCAAAACTAAAATGCACCACAGGTATAGAATGTAGATGGATAGTATACTTAATGACGACACAGAGGTAGGCACAGCAGTGGCCTTCCGTATCGTACTGCTATATATAGTATACTGGTGGTCACTGTGTCAGCAAACTGCAAAACTAAAATGCACCACAGGTATAGAATGTAGATGGATAGTATACTTAATGACGACACAGAGGTAGGCACAGCAGTGGCCTTCCGTACCGTACTGCTATATATAGTATACTGGTGGTCACTGTGTCAGCAAACTGCAAAACTAAAATGCACCACAGGTATATAATGTAGATGGATAGTATACTTAATGATGACACAGAGGTAGGCACAGCAGTGGCCTTCCGTATCGTACTGCTATATCTAGTATACTGGTGGTCACTGTGTCAGCAAACTGCAAAACTAAAATGCACCACAGGTATATAATGTAGATGGATAGTATACTTAATGATGACACAGAGGTAGGCACAGCAGTGGCCTTCCGTATCGTACTGCTATATATAGTATACTGGTGGTCACTGTGTCAGCAAACTGCAAAACTAAAATGCACCACAGGTATATAATGTAGATGGATAGTATACTTAATGACTACACAGAGGTAGGCACAGCAGTGGCCTTCCGTATCGTACTGCTATATATAGTATACTGGTGGTCACTGGTCAGCAAAACTCTGCACTGTACTCCTCCTATATAATATTAATTATACTGGTGGTCCCCAGTCCCCACAATAAAGCAGCACACTGAGCACAGATATGGAGTGTTTTTCAGGCAGACAACGTATACTGGTGGTCACTGTCAGCAAAACTCTGCACTGTACTCCTGCTATATAATACAGCTGCTCCCCAGTCCCCACAATTAAGCAGTGTGAGCACAGATATATTATGCAGCACACTGAGCACAGATATGGAGCGTTTTTTTCAGGCAGAGAACGGATAAAACTGGTGGTCACTTATCAGCAAAACTCTGCACTGTACTCCTCCTAACAGCTGCTCCCCAGTCCTCCCCACAATTAAGCAATAAAGCAATCAAGTTCAACAATAAACGGAGAGGACACCAGCCACGTCCTCTCCCTATCATCTCCAATGCACGAGTGAAAATAGCGGCGACGCGCGGCTGCTTATATAGAATCCGAATCTCATGAGAATCCGACAGCGGGATGATGACGTTTGGGCGCGCTCGGGTTAGCCGAGCAAGGCGGGAAGGTTCGAACCTGCCTCGGACCCGTGTAAAATGGGTGAAGTTCGGGGGGGTTCGGTTTCCGAGAAACCGAACCCGCTCATCACTAGTGTAAAGGGGTAGCCGTTGATTTACCGACGGACACAATACCGACGGTCATTATCCCAACAGCCAATGACCTACAGTCAAAATAGAGACACAGTCAAAATACAGACATTCATTATACCAACATGATGAAAATGCCAACATAGTCAGAATACCGACATTTGAAAGGCTGACATGTCAAAATGACGACATGCATTTTTAAGGAATTTTTGCCCCCCCAAAAAGACTTGTTCATACATTACCATCCCAGTGGACCTGGAGGGGGAATATAATAGTGCCTGAAGCATGGCGAGTGCAGCGAACCATGCGAGAGGACGCGCTACACTTACACGCAATGTCCATGTCGACCTATGTTGACATTGACATAAAAAAACAGAAAAATTTATGTCGGTATCTTGACATGTCAGCATTTCACATGTCGGTATTCTGACTATGTCAGCATTTTAAACATATTGGTATAATGAATATGGCTATTTTGACCGTGTCGGTATTTTGACTGTTGGTCAATGGCTGCCGGAATTGTGACCATCGGTATTATGTCCGTCGGTAAATCATACTGAACCCATTTAAAGTTATGCCTATATTTTTATTTCTTTTTTAAAACAGTAGTGATATAGGCGCTATAAACGTGAAATGATTCAAAACAATAATTACATCCTTTAAGGAAGAATGTGCACTTCATGTGATAGACAGTGACAAGCTTTAGCGTTCAATCCGATGGTTCATATCAGTACAAAAATCTTTAAAACAAAAGAAACAAAAAGTGCCTCCTAGCGTAATATGCAATTTCTCAAAGTGACTAGTGCTCTGTGTTTGGTATATATTGACGTACCAGATATGAAGGCAAAACAAATAAAAAATTTGGCCTAAAATTGCTTAGGTGGGATTCCTTGATCCTGTGCAGTTCAGTAGTGTCCTCAGTGTATCATAAAATGATAACAATATTTTGAATTAAAAAGTATAACAAATATTTATTAAAATAAGACATACAGTATCCATAGAGATGTGCAGAGGGCACTTTTTGTGTTTTGTGTTTTGGTTCTTGTTCCATGCTCGTGTTTTGGATCTGGATTGGTTTTGCCAAAACCACCCTTTCGGGTTTTGGTTTTGGTTTTAGATCTGGATGATTTTTGAAAAAAACATAAAAACAGATAAAATCACAGAACTTGGGGGTAATTTTGATCCTATGGTATTATTAACCTCAATTACATTAATTTCCACTCATTTCCAGTCTATTATGAACACCTCACAATATTGTTTTTAGGCCAAAATATTTCACCGAGGTGACTGTATGACTAAGCTAAGTGATACAAGTGGGCGGCACAAACACCTGGCCCATCTAGGAGTGGCACTGCAGTGTCCGACAGGATGGCACTTTTAAAAAATAGGCCCCAAACAGCACATCATGCAAAGAAGAAAAAGAGGTGCAATGAGGTAGCTGAATGACTAAGCTGTGTGGCACAAGTGTGCGGCACAAACAACATGGGACATGCTGGAATTTTTCCAGATGTAACACACGCACAATATTGGCGGCACAGGAGAGTGTACCCCTAAACCACACACACACGGCAAAGCCTGTAAAATGTATTTGGATAATAATAACCCTTTTATTTGGAGCTATTATAATAATATGCAGCACAGGCGAGCGTATGCCTACACCAGACAGGGTAAACCCTGTAAAAATTATTTGGATAATAATATAAGTAATGTATATGACCCTTTAATTTGGAGTAAATAACAGCACAGGACACCACCACTGGACTTATGGCAGCACAAGACACCACTACTGGACTGGTGCAACACAAGAGAGCACCACTGGAATGGACTTATACGGCAGTATCCCTGGACTTATATGGCAGTACCCCTGGAGTTGTACGGCAGTGTCAGACAAGATGGCACTTTAAAAAAAAACTAGTCCCCAAACAGCACATCAAGTAAAGAAGTAAAAGAGGTGCAATGAGGTAGCCGTATGACTAAGCTAAGCGACACAAGTGTGCGCCACAAACACCTGGCCCATCTAGGAGTGGCACTGCAGTGGCAGACAGGATGGCACCTGTAAAAAATAGTCCCCAAACAGCACATCATGCAAAGAAGTAAAAGAGGTACAGTGAGGTAGCTGTATGACTAAGCTAAGCGACACACAAGTGTGCAGCACAAACACCTGGCCCATCTAGGGTTGGCACAGCACTAATGGTGGATACCGGATGCACCACCAGCATAGTTGTTATGGCCTGAGTAATCCGCTTTGCAACAGGGTGACTGCTGTCATATTTCATCTTCTTTGCAAAAGACTGTTGGACAGTCAGTTGCTTAGTTGAAGTAGTACAAGTGGTCTTCCAACTTCCCCTCTGGTATGACGATTGACTCCCAGCAGCAACAACAGCAGCGAAAGCAACAGCAGTATGAGGAAGTCGTTCTTGATCTTTCCCTATTTTATCCTCCAAATTTTTGTTCTACATTATTTTTCTGGAGTTATATAACAAAATGCAGCACAGGAGAGACTACCTCTACACCACACAGGGCAAACCCTGTAAAAATAATTTGGATTAAATATGAATAACCACTTTATTTGGACTAAATAATACACAGCACAGGACAGCACCACTAAACTTATATGACAGCACCACTGTACTGGACTTATACAGCAGTACCACTGGACTGGATTTATACAGCAGTACCACTGGACATATACGGCAGTATCATTGGACTGGATTTATACGGCAGTTTCACTGGACTGGATTTATCTGGCAGTATCACAGGACTTATATGCCAGAACCACTGGAATTATATGGCAGTATCACTGGACTTATACGGCAGTATCACTGGACATATACGGCAGTATCACTGGACTGGATTTATATGCCAGTACCACTGCATTTATACGCCAGTACCACTGGATTTATACGGCAGTATCACTGGACATATGCAGCAGTATCACTGGACTTATACGGCAGTACCACTGGATTGGATTTATATGGCAGTATCACTGGACTGGATTTATCCGGCAGTATCACTGGACTTATACGCCAGTACCACTGGAATTATATGGCAGTATCACTGGACTTATACGGCAGTATCACTGGACTTATATGGCAGTATCACGACTGGATTTATATGCCAGTACCACTGGATTTATACGGCAGTACTACTGGACATATACGGCAGTATCATTGGAATTATATGGCAGTACCACTGGAAATAGACAGCAGTATCACTGGGCTGGATTTATACGCCAGTACCTCTGGATTTATACTGCAGTATCACTGGACATATACGGAAGTACCACTGGACTTATATGGCAGTACCACTGGACTTATACAGCAGTACCACTGGACATATACGGCAGTATCACTGGACTGGATTTATATGCCAGTACCACTGGATTTATACGGCAGTATCACTGGATTCATACGCCAGTATCATTGGACATATACGGCAGTGTCACTGGACATATACGGCAGTATCACTGGATTTATACGGCAGTACCACTGGACTGGATTCATATGGCAGTATCACTGGACAGGATTTATCTGGCTGTATCACAGGACTTATATGCCAGTACCACTGGAATTATATGGCAGAATCACTGGACTTACACGGCAGTATCACTGGACTGGATTTATACGTCAGTACCACTGGATTTATATGGCAGTATCACTGGACATATACGGCAGTATCACTGGAATTATATGGCAGTACCACTGGACATATACGGCAGTATCACTGGACTGGATTTATACGCCAGTATCACTGGATTTATACGGCAGTATCACTGGATTTATACGGCAGTACCACTGCACTTATATGGCAGTACACTGGACTTATACGGCAGTACCACTGGACATATACGGCAGTATCACTGGACTGGATTTATATGCCAGTATCACTGGATTTCTATGCCTGTATCATTGGACATATACTACAGTATCACTGGACATATACGGCACTATCACTGGACTTATACGGCAGTACCACTGGACTGGATTTATACGGCAGTTTCACTGGAATGGATTTATCTGGCAGTATCACAGGATTTATATGCCAGAACCACTGGAATTATATGGCAGTATCACTGGACTTATACGGCAGTATCACTGGACATATACGGCAGTATCACTGGACTGGATTTATACGCCAGTACCACTGAATTTATACGGCAGTACCACTGGACATATACGGCAGTATCATTGGAATTATATGGCAGTACCAATAGACATATATGGCAGTATCACTGGACTGGATTTATACGCCAGTACCACTGGATTTATATGGCAGTATCACTGGACATATACGGCAGTACCACTGGACTTATACGGCAGTACCACTGGAATTATATGCCAGTGCCACTGGAATTATACAGCAGTATCACTGGAATTATATGTCAGTACCACTGGACTTATACGGCAGTACCACTGGACTTAATTTAAACGCCAGTGTCACTGGATTTATATGCCAGTATCACTGGAATTATACGTCAGTATCACTAGAATTATACGGCAGTACCACTGGATTTATACGGCAGTACCACTGGACTGGATTCATACGCCAGTATCACTGGAATTATACGGCAGTACCACTGGACTGGATTTATATGGCAGTATCACCGGACATATATGCCAGTACCACTGAAATTATACAGCAGTACCAATGGACATATATGGCAGTACCACTGGACATATACGGCAGTATCACTAGACATATACAGCAGTATCACTGGACTGGATTTATACGCCAGTACCATTGGATTTTTTACGGCAGTACCACTGGATTTATACAGCAGTACCACTTGACATATACGGCAGTATCACTGGAATTATACGGCAGTACCACTGGATATATACGGCGGTACCACTGGACATATATGGCAGTATCACTGGACATAAATGGCAGTATCACTGTACTGGATTTATCCGCCAGTACCACTGGATTTATATGGCAGTACCAATGGACATATACGGCAGTATCACTGGAATTATATGTCAGTACCACTAGACATATACGGCAGTATCACTGGATTTAAATGGCAGTACCACTGGACATATACGGCAGTATCACTGGACATATACGGCAGTATCACTGGACTTATACGGCAGTACCACTGGACTGGATTTATACGGCTGTATCACTGGACTTATACAACAGTATCACTGGACATATACGGCAGTATCACTGGACATATATGGCAGTATCACTAGACATATATATATACGCCAGTACCACTGGAATTATACAGCAGTACCAATTGACATATACTGGACATATATACGGCAGTATCACTGGACATATACAGCAGTATCACTGGACTGGATTTATACGCCAGCACCATTGGATTTTTACGGCAGTGCCACTGGATTTATACAGCAGTACCACTGGACATATACGGCAGTATCACTGGAATTATATGGCAGTACCACTGGACATATACGGCAGTACCACTGGACATATACGGCAGTATCACTGGACATAAATGGCAGTATCACTGTACCAGATTTATACGGCAGTACCAATGGACATATACGGCAGTATCACTGGATTTAAATGGCAGTACCACTGGACATATACGGCAGTATCACTGGACTTATACGGCAGTACCACTGGACTGGATTTATACGGCAGTATCACTGGACTTATATGACAGTATCACTGGATGTATACAGCAGTATCACTGGACATATATGGCAGTATCACTGGACATATATACGGCAGTACCACTGGACTTATACAGCAGTACAGGGACACCACCACTGGACTGATGCAGGACAACACAGCACCACTGCAATGGACTAGACTTATACAGCAGCACTGGAAATATGGCAGCAGAGGACACGACCACTGTGACTGGACTGATGCAGCACAAGACACCACCACTGGACTGATGCAGCACAACACAGCACCACTGGACTGGACTTATACAGCAGCACTGGACACATGGCAGCAGAGGACACCACCACTGTGACTGGACTGATGCAGCACATGACACCACCATTGGACTGATGCAGCACAACACAGCACCACTGGACTGGACTTATACAGCTACACTGAACATATGGCAGCAGAGGACACCACCACTGTGATTGGACTGATGCAGCATAAGACACCACCACTGGACTGATGCAGGACAACACAGCACCACTGCAATGGACTGGTCTTATACAGCAGCACTGGACATATGGCAGCAGAGGACACCACCACTGTGACTGGACTGATGCATCACAAGACATCACCACTGGATTGATGCAGCACAACACAGCACCACTGGACTGGACTTATACAGCTACACTGGACATATGGCAGCAGAGGACACCACCACTGTGACTGGACTGATACAGCATGAGACACTACACTCGACTGAGCAGCACAAAACAGCACTGGAATCGCCACCCCTCTTTCCCTCCCGCACAGACATTTAGGATGGAGACATGTCCTCTCGTTACACTCTACGGGACTGGAGTTAAAATGTCGGCGACGCGCGGCTCCTTATATGGAATCCAAAGCCCACGAGAATACGACAGCAGGATGATGACGTTTTGCCTTGTTCGGGTTTCCGAGTCAGGCGGGAATACCCGAACCGGGCTCGGATCCGGACTCGGGTATTGAAGTCCGGTAGGGTTCGGTTTTCAGGGAATTGAACCCACTCATCTCTAATACACACATATAAAGTTTTAAAAGGTAAGTTTCTTGACTTCCGGTTCCGGCGCCCATGTGAGGAGAAGCTGATTGCTGCAGCTCTCCTGCACCCTCGGCAACCGGAGCACACAGCGCCTCCAATTCGCGGCTTTTCTCCGCGCCGGCTGCACAATACCAGTGGGAAGGTGTAGAGAACTGGATGGAGAGATTTATGTCCTCCCCTATGCCCCCTAAAGTCCAGAGATCGAGGTCTGAAAAACGGCCGGGAGAATCCAAGATGGCCGCCGCATCTAACTCACAAACGAGTCTGCAGGCTGCTGGCAGCACCAAACAGGCTTCTGCAAAACACACTTCTCCCTCAGGTGAGCCTGACTGTACCCCTGTCTCTCCAGTGACTTATGCTGATGTAGCCTATCAGGGATGCCATGGAGCTTATCATGGATGCACATGCTGTTAAAATGCAGCAGGCAGTAAAAGATCTAAAATCCCAAATCAAGCAGCTCACCAAGACTGTTCTTACAAATGAACAAAGGCTGGGGGAGACTTTTCAGGATGTTGGGGATCTTAGGCACAGATATGATGAGCTCCAGAAATCTCACTTTCAACTGCTGAACAAGGTTGATGATCTTGAAAATAGATCGAGGAGATCGAATCTGCGGGTACTGGGGCTCCCTGAGTCACTGAAAGGTCCTGATTTGACTCTGTTTTTGCAAACGTCCCTTCCTTGATTTACTGCATATCCAAGATGAATGCACCGGCTTAGTTATTGAGAGAGCCCACAGACTGGGTCCCCCACGTTCTGCACCTAATAGCAGACCACGTGTGGTCATATTTAAATGTCTGAACTTTCTCCATAAGGAGGCAATATGGTCGGCATCCAGGAAGCATAGAAATTTACAATGGGAGGGAGCTCGTTTGGCCATTTTCCAGGACTACTCCGCGGAGGTTTCCCGGGCCCGTCGAGAATTTACCCCCCTTTGCTCTCGTTTGGTAAAGGCGAATAAAAAATTTGCTCTGCTCTTCCCTGCAAGACTACGTCTGTTTGATGGAAATTCTTATCGAGACTTTACGAATCTTGCAGATGCAGAGGCTTATGTTTCTGAGGCCTCCCAGGCAGATGACGACTCCTCTCAGGTGGACGACACCCTGGAGAGGGATGGCTGAGTATTGCTCCTGGACTTCTCTGTTTCTGGCGATGCCCGCCAATCTAATATAATTTAATTATTGCGGTAGAAGCTGCTGCAGGTGTTTTTCCCCCCAAAAGAGCATTTGGTCTTATACAACGGGCCGAACCATTTTACTCTGTTTTATGTTTTAGATTTTTCTTATACATCTGCTGTTTTCTCCTGGAAATGCAATCTTTCTAGAATGCTTACATATGTTTAGAGGAGATATTTCCCCCCTTTTATTTATCTGACAGGCTGCATTTTTCTTTTTCTGTAACATGCTCTGTGTGCTCTGACATTTTCTGGTTAATTTTCTTAGGTATATTTTCATATAATATGTTGCCGAGGGTGGGTAAGGGCGCCCCCTCCCTCACTTTTTTCTCAGGTTATCAAATTCTGGCTGGCTCAGTGGTGGTCTATGACGGCCTCTGTGCTTGCTCGAACCGGTTGTTCTTGTTTTCTGAAGTTATGATCGTCCTTAGCAGGACTTTCTTTCACAATTTTAATGTTATATTCTGTGTGTTTTCTATGTTTTTGTTCTTCTTTTCTTCTCCCCCTCCCCTTCTTTTCCTTATGTGTCCACCCCGGTATGTTTGGTATTTGTTTCTCGACGGCTGTAGATATTATGGTTACTGTGCATGTTTTCAGGTTCTCCCAGGTCATTTGATGCATGGCTAGTCTGAGTGTAGGCACGTGGAATGTGGGAGGGATCAACTCCCCAGCTAAACGCAGAAAGATCTTACTCTATCTTCGGAAGGTGGGGATGGATGTAGTTTTCATTCAGGAATCTCACCTTATGCCAAATGAGGTGGTGAAACTGAACACTATGGGTTGGTCTGTGGTAGCCTCTTCCTCCTTCTCTTCTAAGGCTAGAGGAGTGATTATATTAGCACGACACACGGTCCCTATCTCTGTCCAAGCTATTATAGATGACACTCAGGGTAGGTATGTACTGGCAGATGTCACATTGTATGCCTCCAGGTTCCTACTTTGTAATATTTATGCCCCTAATCAGTACTCTAAGCAATTCTATACGAACATGGTCACTAAGCTACTAAGTTACTCTGAAATTCCAATAATACTGGGTGGAGATTTTAATATATATTCTTCTTCAACCATGGATAAATCCCCTCCCCCCCGCACTCCCCCCTCGTTACCGCGTATTGGTATCCCCTATATTTGCTCACAGCTGTCCTTAGTGGATGTGTGGCGCGCATGCTATCCATTAGAAAGGGAATTTACATGTCTCTCAGCTGCGCACCACACGTTCTCGCGGATTGATTATCTGCTGTTATCTGAATCCCTTTTCTCAAAAGTGGCTGACTCAAAAATCGAGAATATCTGTATTTCAGATCATGCTCTCTGCTGGATGAAATTGATGCTCCTCTCAGAAAAATCCCCATTCCGCTCCTGGCACTTCCCCTCTCATTTAAGTGGCTCTCTAAAATTCCGCTCCTCATTAGATGCAGCGTGGCTGGATTATCATATGCACAATGGAGAAACTCTGAGTGACGACCCTGCTCTTTTCTGGCAGGCGTCAAAATCCGTTATCCGGGGACACATTATTTCCTATAGTAAAAAAAGGGATTTAGATTTAAATTCACAATATTTGGAAGCCCAGGCGGCTCTCACTCTCGCTTTCCAGGAATTTAAGTCCTCCCCCTCCCCTTCTACTAGAGAACGGTACCTTACACAAAAAACACTGTTCGATACCCTCCTTTCTCAATTGGAAGCGAAATATTCATTTTCAAGAGACTGTAGCATTTACAGATATGGCAACAAGTCTGGCAAACTGTTATCACGTTTATTAAAGGGCAGACACCCTAAAGTGGTCATTTACTCTCTGCTCACCCAAGGTGGAGACAGAGTACGGACCTTGGCCGAGATTGCTGAGGTGCTACAGTCTTTCTATTCCACTCTGTATGCACGTCCTATTATCAACCAGACACACAAGTCTAGCTTTTGGTCTTCTACTGATCTGCCTCAAATGTCTAAGTCGCACTGTACCTCTCTTCTTGCACCTATCACCACTGAGGAAGTTTCTCTAGCAATAGCTGGACAGAAGACTGGGAAGACTCCGGGCCCTGACGGTTTCGCCAATGACTACTATAAAATTCTATCTACTAGACTGAGCGAACCTCTTTCTGTCTTATTTAATTCTTTTATGCAGGGTGCTTCCTTGCCCCAATATTTTAATTCAGCCGTCATAAAGGTTATCCCGAAGCCTGGCCGGGATCCTGAGTCTCCCAGTTCTTATCGTCCGATCTCCCTTTTAAACACTGATTATAAATTATTTACTAAAATCCTCTCAAATAGACTCAAATTCATAGTCCCTGACATAGTGCATACGGACCAGACTGGATTTGTCTGGGGTCGGCAATCAGTGAGCAATATCCGAAAGGTCTTGACTGTTATGCAGGCCTTTCAGCTTTCCAAACCCACTGATACTAATGTATTATTATCCATTGATGCCGAAAAGGCGTTCGACCTGGTCACCTGGGACCATCTGTATGAAACGCTCCATCGCTTTGGTGCACCTGAGGACTTTGTCTCTCTTATTTCCCGTCTATATGAATCTCCCTCCACTCAAGTTTTGGGGAATAGTATTCTCTCTTCCCCTTTCCTTATCCAGAGTGGCACACGACAGGGCTGCCCCTTGTCACCTTTATTATTTGCCTTAGCTTTAGAACCCTTAGCTGTTTCCCTGAGAAACTCTCCCGAATTTGCAGGCATAAAAATCATGGACACCACGGTAAAATTATCACTGTATGCCGACGACATGCTGCTATTTATTTCCCATCCTGATACGTCCATCCCTGCGATTGTCTCCCTGATTGAACAATTTGGTTCTTTTGCGGGATACAAGATTAATATTTCTAAATCCGAGCTCCTCCTCCTTTCAGGGGACTCTTCCCTCTTTCCATCACACCCGGTCCTGTCCCGATTCCCAGTGACCCGAGATAGTCTTAAATATTTAGGAGTTCAGATCCCTACTTCTCTCCCGGATCTATATGCGATGAATTTTGGTCCTATTTTGTCCAAGGTGTCTAAAATACTTACTGACTGGGCGTCCCTGCCCTTATCTCTTATGGGTCGTGCAGAAGTTATTAAATCTGTGATATTTCCCAAGATTGCTTATTTCCTGCTTATGCTCCCTATTGCCCTCGTTGAGAAAGATGTCCTTTTCCTTAAGCAATGTTTCACTAGATTTCTATGGGCCGGAAAACGACCAAGAGTCCCCTACGCTAGATTGCAGCTATTACGTGAAGAGGGAGGTATGGGAATCCCGGATCCTGTCCTATTTAGTAGAGCAGCAATGTACAGGTATATCACAGACTGGCTTTGGGGCAGATCAGTATTTACGAACCTGACACTTGAACTGGCCGTATTTCACCCTTTCTCCCCTGCTGCACTCTTACACACCCCAAACTCCCGTCTCCCATCTGGGATAAAACAGAATATTTTGTTTTGGCATACATATCGAGCATGGCAGGCCACACACACTAAAGCACAGAGAAAACCTGACACCTCTCTTCACACTACATTCTGGGGTAACCCATGTTTCCTTCCTGGCCTTGATAACACACATTTTTTGAGTTGGAGAGAAAAGGGGATCGCAGCTATTAGAGACATATACGACCCAGGAGGCAACGCAGTGCTTTCTTTCTCTGACATCCAGATAAAATTTGGTATATCCCACCGGGAATTTTTTATGTACCTACAGGCTAGACATTTTGCTCAATCCCAGTCTCATCCCATGATTTCTGAGGCTACCACAGACCCGCTGCGCACCCTAATGGTGCTCACTAAAGATTGTCCTTACCATCTCAATTATTTCAGAAACACCTTTAGGGTCTCATATAGAGACCGGCTCTGGGAACCCGCGCTGTCCTCATGGTCCAGAGATATCCCCAATATGGGATCGAGCGCTGAATTATTAGATAACATTTTACCCATTTTTAGGTCCTTATACTCTGCCTCTTTGCAAGAGGTACACTTGAAAACACTCCAAAGGGCATATATAGCACCTAATCAGAGGGCACACATGGTCCCAGACGACACTGGCTGTTGCATCAAATGTACTGCACAGAATGCCACCTTGTACCACAATATGTGGTCTTGCCGGAAAATATCTAAGTTTTGGTATAAGGTGGTCGCTTATCTCAACACAGTATTTAACTTACGGTTAATAAAACGTCCTAAGGCTTGCTTGTTACTTGATTTTAGGGAATGGTCTCTTGGGCCTGAAGATAGAGATATTGTTCCGGTAATCTCTGTCATTTTGACAATTGCCAAGAAACAAATTCTTAATAATTGGATCAAACCGTCTACCCCTTCTTTGATGGCTGTGAAACACATGACCCTCCGAATTATTTATTTTGAGAGGCGTGCTACTCTTCCTGATATAGAAATGGGGGTCAGGCGGTTTGCCAAGAAGTGGGAGAGGTACATTGATACTCTAGATCCGGACATACAATCTTTCATCTATAAACTTTTTGAGACCACAAAGTGGTACCTATATAGACAAATCGATAGGGTCTCTTGATAACTTAGGCATATGTACTGTTCCTTTGAGACCTCCTGTTCTTTTCCTAGGAAATGTAATCATACTAATTTTAATACCCCACGCTGTATGTTTAGTCCGAGGCCAATTAGATACTGAACCTTCTCTTTTGTTAGAGTGGCTAACCATGCCGGAAATGCCCCTTTTACAATTCTTAATTAAGATGTCTTTGGCCGTTACTCATTCATGAACTGATCATACTTGTATTGACTTCCCCATTTGTTCCCCCCCCCCCCCCTCCTCCTGTCTGTCTTCTTCATTGACCTCTCCGGTATATTGATGTTCTGTGAATTCTCAGGTAAAACTAGGTGCTTGACCTTGGGTATATGATGATTTCGTATGCTGAGACGTACACGCGTACTGTTTTCATCATTTCCTAGACCTCATGTAGATTAAGATTGTCCATCCTTTGCCTTTTACCCAAGCCCACAGCTACCGACTATATATGTATTTGTTGATTTCACTGATGTGATTTAAAAGCACTTTACGTTGGAACACTGTAACTATACCGGTTTCTCTCCGGTTTTTGGTTTGTCTGTACCATGAAGGTCTTCCCTGTTTTTGTATTTCTATATAAAAATCTAATAAAAATTGTTGAATTAAAAAAAAAAGAAAAAAAAAAAGGTAAGTTTCTTTGAAAGGTCCAAATATTATTGGAATATTCCAGGATCAGCCCAGCAGGAGATTCGACTTTGAGGGGTCCCTCCAAGTCGAATCTCCTGCTGGGCTGATCTTGGAATGTTCCGTTGGTATTTGGACTTTCCTAAGAAGCTTATCTTTTAAAACTTTACATGTATGTATGTATATGTCTTATTTTAATAAATATTTTTTACACTTTTTAATTCAAAATATGTCAATGTATACCAAACACAGAGCACTAGTCACTTTGAGAAATTGCATATTGCACTAGGAGGAGCTTTTTTTTTTTTCTTCAAGATTTTTATTTATTTGTTTACAAACAACCAAATGTGTTTTATAGGGTTTCTTTTAGAGATGAGCGCCTGAAATTTTTCGGGTTTTGTGTTTTGGTTTTGGGTTCGGTTCCGCGGCCGTGTTTTGGGTTCGACCGCGTTTTGGCAAAACCTCACCGAATTTTTTTTGTCGGATTCGGGTGTGTTTTGGATTCGGGTGTTTTTTTCAAAAAACCCTAAAAAACAGCTTAAATCATAGAATTTGGGGGTCATTTTGATCCCAAAGTATTATTAACCTCAAAAACCATAATTTCCACTCATTTTCAGTCTATTCTGAATACCTCACACCTCACAATATTATTTTTAGTCCTAAAATTTGCACCGAGGTCGCTGTGTGAGTAAGATAAGCGACCCTAGTGGCCGACACAAACACAGGGCCCATCTAGGAGTGGCACTGCAGTGTCACGCAGGATGTCCCTTCCAAAAAACCCTCCCCAAACAGCACATGACGCAAAGAAAAAAAGAGGCGCAATGAGGTAGCTGTGTGAGTAAGATTAGCGACCCTAGTGGCCGACACAAACACCGGGCCCATCTAGGAGTGGCACTGCAGTGTCACGCAGGATATCCCTTCCAAAAAACCCTCCCCAAATAGCACATGACGCAAAGAAAAAAAGAGGCGCAATGAGGTAGCTGACTGTGTGAGTAAGATAAGCGACCCTAGTGGCCGACACAAACACCGGGCCCATCTAGGAGTGGCACTGCAGTGTCA
Source organism: Pseudophryne corroboree (assembly GCF_028390025.1). NCBI lineage: Eukaryota > Metazoa > Chordata > Amphibia > Anura > Myobatrachidae > Pseudophryne > Pseudophryne corroboree. The sequence continues at coordinate 336,809,286 of NC_086451.1, read as the reverse complement.
CGCAGGATGGCCCTTCCAAAAAACCCTCCCCAAACAGCACATGACGCAAAGAAAAAAAGAGGCGCAATGAGGTAGCTGACTGTGTGAGTAAGATAAGCGACCCTAGTGGCCAACACAAACACCGGGCCCATCTAGGAGTGGCACTGCAGTGTCACGCAGGATGTCCCTTCCAAAAAACCCTCCCCAAACAGCACATGACGCAAAGAAAAATAAAAGAAAAAAGAGGTGCAAGATGGAATTGTCCTTGGGCCCTCCCACCCACCCTTATGTTGTATAAACAAAACAGGACATGCACACTTTAACCAACCCATCATTTCAGTGACAGGGTCTGCCACACGACTGTGACTGATATGACGGGTTGGTTTGGACCCCCCCCAAAAAAGAAGCAATTAATCTCTCCTTGCACAAACTGGCTCTACAGAGGCAAGATGTCCACCTCATCATCATCCTCCGATATATCACCGTGTACATCCCCCTCCTCACAGATTATCAATTCGTCCCCACTGGAATCCACCATCTAAGCTCCCTGTGTACTTTGTGGAGGCAATTGCTGCTGGTCAATGTCTCCGCGGAGGAATTGATTATAATTCATTTTAATGAACATCATCTTCTCCACATTTTCTGGATGTAACCTCGTACGCCGATTGCTGACAAGGTGAGCGGCGGCACTAAACACTCTTTCGGAGTACACACTTGTGGGAGGGCAACTTAGGTAGAATAAAGCCAGTTTGTGCAAGGGCCTCCAAATTGCCTCTTTTTCCTGCCAGTATAAGTACGGACTGTATGACGTGCCTACTTGGATGCGGTCACTCATATAATTCTCCACCATTCTTTCAATGTTGAGAGAATCATATGCAGTGACAGTAGACGACATGTCCGTAATCGTTGTCAGGTCCTTCAGTCCGGACCAGATGTCAGCATCAGCAGTCGCTCCAGACTGCCCTGCATCACCGCCAGCGGGTGGGCTCGGAATTCTGAGCCTTTTCCTCGCACCCCCAGTTGCGGGAGAATGTGAAGGAGGAGATGTTGACAGGTCGCGTTCCGCTTGACTTGACAATTTTCTCACCAGCAGGTCTTTCAACCCCAGCAGACTTGTGTCTGCCGGAAAGAGAGATCCAAGGTAGGCTTTAAATCTAGGATCGAGCATGGTGGCCAAAATGTAGTGCTCTGATTTCAACAGATTGACCACCCGTGAATCCTTGTTAAGCGAATTAAGGGCTCCATCCACAAGTCCCACATGCCTAGCGGAATCGCTCCGTGTTAGCTCCTCCTTCAATGTCTCCAGCTTCTTCTGCAAAAGCCTGATGAGGGGAATGACCTGACTCAGGCTGGCAGTGTCTGAACTGACTTCACGTGTGGCAAGTTCAAAGGGCATCAGAACCTTGCACAACGTTGAAATCATTCTCCACTGCGCTTGAGACAGGTGCATTCCACCTCCTATATCGTGCTCAATTGTATAGGCTTGAATGGCCTTTTGCTGCTCCTCCAACCTCTGAAGCATATAGAGGGTTGAATTCCACCTCGTTACCACTTCTTGCTTCAGATGATGGCAGGGCAGGTTCAGTAGTTTTTGGTGGTGCTCCAGTCTTCTGTACGTGGTGCCTGTACGCCGAAAGTGTCCCGCAATTCTTCTGGCCACCGTCAGCATCTCTTGCACGCCCCTGTCGTTTTTTAAAAAATTCTGCACCACCAAATTCAAGGTATGTGCAAAACATGGGACGTGCTGGAATTTGCCCATATTTAATGCACACACAATATTGCTGGCGTTGTCCGATGCCACAAATCCACAGGAGAGTCCAATTGGGGTAAGCCATTCCGCGATGATCTTCCTCAGTTGCCGTAAGAGGTTTTCAGCTGTGTGCGTATTCTGGAAACCGGTGATACAAAGCGTAGCCTGCCTAGGAAAGAGTTGGCGTTTGCGAGATGCTGCTACTGGTGCCGCCGCTGCTGTTCTTGCGGCGGGAGTCCATACATCTACCCAGTGGGCTGTCACAGTCATATAGTCCTGACCCTGCCCTGCTCCACTTGTCCACATGTCCGTGGTTAAGTGGACATTGGGTACAGCTGCATTTTTTAGGACACTGGTGACTCTTTTTCTGAGGTCTGTGTACATTTTCGGTATCGCCTGCCTAGAGAAATGGAACCTAGATGGTATTTGGTACCGGGGACACAGTACCTCCAACAAATCTCTAGTTGGCTCTGCAGTAATGATGGATACCGGAACCACGTTTCTCACCACCCAGGATGCCAAGGCCTCAGTTATCCGCTTTGCTGTAGGATGACTGCTGTGATATTTCATCTTCCTCGCAAAGGACTGTTGGACAGTCAATTGCTTGGTGGAAGTAGTAAAAGTGGTCTTACGACTTCCCCTCTGGGATGACCATCGACTCCCAGCAGCAACAACAGCAGCGCCAGCAGCAGTAGGCGTTACACGCAAGGATGCATCGGAGGAATCCCAGGCAGGAGAGGACTCGTCAGAATTGCCAGTGACATGGCCTGCAGGACTATTGGCATTCCTGGGGAAGGAGGAAATTGACACTGAGGGAGTTGGTGGGGTGGTTTGCGTGAGCTTGGTTACAAGAGGAAGGGATTTACTGGTCAGTGGACTGCTTCCGCTGTCACCCAAAGTTTTTGAACTTGTCACTGACTTATTATGAATGCGCTGCAGGTGACGTATAAGGGAGGATGTTCCGAGGTGGTTAACGTCCTTACCCCTACTTATTACAGCTTGACAAAGGGAACACACGGCTTGACACCTGTTGTCCGCATTTCTGTTGAAATAGTTCCACACCGAAGAGCTGATTTTTTTGGTATTTTCACCAGGCATGTCAACGGCCATATTCCTCCCACGGACAACAGGTGTCTCCCCGGGTGCCTGACTTAAACAAACCACCTCACCATCAGAATCCTCCTGGTCAATTTCCTCCCCAGCGCCAGCAACACCCATATCCTCCTCATCCTGGTGTACTTCAACACTGACATCTTCAATCTGACTATCAGGAACTGGACTGCGGGTGCTCCTTCCAGCACTTGCAGGGGGTGTGCAAATGGTGGAAGGCGCATGCTCTTCACGTCCAGTGTTGGGAAGGTCAGGCATCGCAACCGACACAATTGGACTCTCCTTGTGGATTTGGGATTTCGAAGAACGCACAGTTCTTTGCGGTGCTACTGCTTTTGCCAGCTTGAGTCTTTTCATTTTTCTAGCGAGAGGCTGAGTGCCTCCATCCTCATGTGAAGCTGAACCACTAGCCATGAACATAGGCCAGGGCCTCAGCCGTTCCTTGCCACTCCGTGTGGTAAATGGCATATTGGCAAGTTTACGCTTCTCCTCCGACAATTTTATTTTAGGTTTTGGAGTCCTTTTTTTACTGATATTTGGTGTTTTGGATTTGACATGCTCTGTACTATGACATTGGGCATCGGCCTTGGCAGACGACGTTGCTGGCATTTCATCGTCTCGGCCATGACTAGTGGCAGCAGCTTCAGCACGAGGTGGAAGTGGATCTTGATCTTTCCCTAATTTTGGAACCTCAACATTTTTGTTCTCCATATTTTAATAGGCACAACTAAAAGGCACCTCAGGTAAACAATGGAGATGGATGGATACTAGTATACAATTATGAATGGACTGCCGAGTGCCGACACAGAGGTAGCTACAGCCGTGGACTATTGTACTGTACTGTGTCTGCTGCTAATATAGACTGGATGATAATGAGATGTAGTATGTATGTATAAAGAAGAAAGAAAAAAAAAACACGGGTAGGTGGAATACAATTATGGATGGACTGCCGAGTGCCGACACAGAGGTAGCTACAGCCGTGGACTACCGTACTGTACTGTGTCTGCTGCTAATATAGACTGGTTGATAATGAGATGTAGTATGTATGTATAAAGAAGAAAGAAAAAAAAACCACGGGTAGGTGGTATACAATTATGGATGGACTGCCGAGTGCCGACACAGAGGTAGCTACAGCCGTAGACTACCGTACTGTACTGTGTCTGCTGCTAATATAGACTGGTTGATAATGAGATGTAGTATGTATAAAGAAGAAAGAAAAAAAAACCACGGGTAGGTTGTATACAATTATGGACGGACTGCCGAGTGCCAACACAGAGGTAGCTACAGCCGTGGACTACCGTACTGTACTGTGTCTGCTGCTAATATAGACTGGATGATAATGAGATGTAGTATGTATGTATAAAGAAGAAAGAAAAAAAAACCACGGGTAGGTGGTATACAATTATGGATGGACTGCCGAGTGCCGACACAGAGGTAGCTACAGCCGTGGACTACCGTACTGTACTGTGTCTGCTACTAATATAGACTGGATGATAATGAGATGTAGTATGTATAAAGAAGAAAGAAAAAAAACCACGGGTAGGTGGTATACAATTATGGATGGACTGCCGAGTGCCGACACAGAGGTAGCTACAGCCGTGGACTACCGTACTGTACTGTGTCTGCTGCTAATATAGACTGGATGATAATGAGATGTAGTATGTATAAAGAAGAAAGAAAAAAAAACCACGGGTAGGTGGTATACAATTATGGATGGACTGCCGAGTGCCGACACAGAGGTAGCTACAGCCGTGGACTACCGTACTGTACTGTGTCTGCTGCTAATATAGACTGGTTGATAATGAGATGTAGTATGTATGTATAAAGAAGAAAGAAAAAAAAAACCACGGGTAGGTGGTATACAATTATGGACGGACTGCCGAGTGCCGACACAGAGGTAGCTACAGCCGTGGACTACCGTACTGTACTGTGTCTGCTGCTAATATAGACTGGATGATAATGAGATGTAGTATGTATAAAGAAGAAAGAAAAAAAAAACCACGGGTAGGTGGTATACAATTATGGATGGACTGCCGAGTGCCGACACAGAGGTAGCTACAGCCGTGGACTACCGTACTGTACTGTGTCTGCTGCTAATATAGACTGGATGATAATGAGATGTAGTATGTATAAAGAAGAAAGAAAAAAAAAACACGGGTAGGTGGTATACAATTATGGATGGACTGCCGAGTGCCGACACAGAGGTAGCTACAGCCGTGAACTACCGTACTGTGTCTGCTGCGACTGGATGATAAATAATGATATAAAAAATATATATATATCACTACTGCAGCCGGACAGGTATATATTATATAATGACGGACATGCTGGACACTGTCTGTCAGCAGAATGAGTTTTTTATAGAATAAAAAAAAAAACACCACACAAGTCACACGACGAGTGTTTAACTTTTTCAGGCAATCACAATATAGTATACTATACTGGTGGTCAGTGTGGTCAGGTCACTGGTCAGTCACACTGGCAGTGGCACTCCTGCCTGCAGCAAAAGTGTGCACTGTTTAATTTTAATAATATGTATGTACTCCTGGCTCCTGCTATAACCTATAACTGCTCCCCAGTCTCCCCCACAATTAAGCTGTGTGAGCACAGTCAGATATTATACATAGATGATGCAGCACACTGGGCTGAGCACAGATATGGTATGTGACTGAGTCACTGTGTATCGTTTTTTTCAGGCAGAGAACGGATTATATTAAATAAAACTGCACTGGTGGTCACTGGTCAGTGGTCAGTCACTAGTAAACTCTGCACTCTCTAGTACTCCTAAGCTCCAGTAAATCAAGTGTCTCTGTCTCAATCTCACTCTCTCTCTTCTAATCTAAATGGAGAGGACGCCAGCCACGTCCTCTCCCTATCAATCTCAATGCACGTGTGAAAATGGCGGCGACGCGCGGCTCCTTATATAGAATCCGAGTCTCGCGATAGAATCCGAGCCTCGCGAGAATCCGACAGCGTCATGATGACGTTCGGGCGCGCTCGGGTTAACCGAGCAAGGCGGGAAGATCCGAGTCGCTCGGATCCGTGTAAAAAAAGCTGAAGTTCGGGCGGGTTCGGATTCCGAGGAACCGAACCCGCTCATCTCTAGTTTCTTTAAATATGTATCACTGAGCATGCTGCTTTTTCTGTGGATATTTAAGTCTCATAGATTGAGTAATAAAATCCATTGTGCTTAAGATGCTTCGTCGGTAATAAAAAAAATAAAAAATTGCAAGTGTATATAAACATACCTATGGATCAGCAAGCTAGAATCTTACAGTAGCAAAACCAGCCACGTTCCATGTAAAATATTTGCACCTGCTTACCATTTACTTTATTAATTTATTTCCAGTTTAATGTTACAGAAAGTAACTGTGATGTGCAAGCAGTATTAGATTCAGCCTAGCTGAAATATTTGTCCTAACAGTATTTTAAATGGTGCATATCAATGTCTGACTTTATGAAGAGGGAGTATGTTTACCAAATCCAACAAATTGGATGTATGAATTTAATTTCATATAGAGGTGCGTTAGATACCACAATCTTTCTGCATCATGGTTGCCATCACTACCTTATGCTGCTGGAGCAACCTGTATCTTCCACTGTAAGACTCTGGATTTGCGGAAGCTGGCACAATTCAAGATCAGGGGTGAATTTAGGGGTCAGGCCTCCCCTACGCACAACATTATCAGTCACACCCTATCATGTCACTGCTCCTTCATGTTGGGGCCTCCCAACTGCCAAAGCAGAACCAACCGCACCCCCCCCCCCCCACCCCTTCCACCACCACAATTTACTGACCATTGCCTCCTCCATAACAACTTACAAAATAAAAAAATTAGTTGTAAATGACAAAAAAAACAGAATCACTTGGCCTCATCTGGCCATTGGCCTAGCAGGGTTCTCATGCAAGAGAGCATGCTGAGCCACCCCCCTTCCCCAGTAAGTGTCATTCTTAGGCATGTGCCTAGTGGGAAATCCACCACAAACCGAGATACTCAGTTTTAAAGTGGCAATTAGTTTAAAAGCAAACACAGGTTTAAGTCTAGTGAATATCTCACCAGGGGATGTAATCAGAATCCCAGCGGTCACAATCCCGGCGGTCAGAATACCGTTGCCAGGATCCCGACTGCCAGAATGCCAGCAGCGCAGCCACAGTTATTCCCACTCATGGGTGTCCACAACACCCATGGAGTGGGAACAGAACCTGTAGCAAGCGCAGCAAGCCACCGAGCCCATAGTGTGGCGAGCGCAGCAAGCTCACAAGGGGCTTTGTTGCGCTCACCACCCTGCCGGCATTCTGGTGGTCGGAACCCCGGCGCTAGTATTCTGACCACCTGGATACTGTACCCAACCCCTCACCAATCTGCAATTTGCAGGCTACTACATTTGGTCCGTAAATGATATTTCTAACGAGTTGCGGCTGCACATACATATCAACAGAAGTAAAGCAGCATTCCTCTGGCGCTGAGACACCTGCTCTGAAAAGCAGCTTTTCCGCGATCCCAAATAGCCTTATTTAAAAGTTTATTCATCTGCACAGCAAGGGCTGGAGGAGGTAGAGGGATCATTCTTCACACTTACGATTTCCTTCCTATACGAAGGAGCTGGGACCAGAGGGCTATCTGAAGTTAAGCTCTGAAACTTTAATTTTTCGGGGCCTGATGAATAGGGGTGCAATAAATTTGCCTGCTGGTTCCCGGAAGTCCAGATACCGATGCCGGAATTCCGACAGCCTACAATGCCGACAGCCGGAATTTCGGTGCCCAAGGGCTATTCCCACTCATGGGTGTCCATGACACCCATAGAGTGAGAATAGAACCTATGGTGAGCGCAGCATTCTGGCTGGCGGGATGCCAGTGTCGGGATCTTGACAGCCGGCATCCCGCCCGACGGTAAATAGTATGTTTTTTGATGAATGGACAACGTGTCACATCGGGACAGTAATGGTGAATGGTTCCATTACATAAAACATGCGGAAACTACTGTTCACCTTGTAGAATTAGCCTCAGTATGTTTATTATACAAGCTTTATCTAGAACCTATATGCATATGCACAAGAGAGAGGTACATATTCATGTTACAAGAATACATTGGTAGTGTATGTACAGTAGTCCTCTGAATGAGGCCACTTTGTTGCTTACAGTACAGTATCGGACTGGGGCATGTAGGGCCCACCGGGGGAATGCAGTGGTAGGGGCCCATGTTTAGGGGTGGGACCAGTCTGCAGAGGGGGGGTGGCCAAATTAGAGCGTGCAACGTCTGGGCCCCTTCATAAATATTTACAGTAAATTCATCTGCTGCATGCATGATAATGTACTACATTAATAACAGATTAATAACAGCAATGCACTGTAGAAAATACACCATAATCCAGTATAAGGTAACATATGTATGATGTATAATTCAAGTGCACAGTCTAGAACCTGATCCTTAGAGCAGGAGGTGGGACCCCAGGCAGTGGGGCCCACCGGTGGTTTCCCCTGTACCCCTGTGGGCCAGTCCAAGCCTAATACAGTAGATGGGTATTCACACTTTGTTCAAAATGTGCCCCTCATGTTTATTTCAGATATTACAGTTTATGTTGATATTACATAATCTTACTCACAAATGTTTGCTATTGTGATAACTATCTTTAGTGTCTAAAGAGTTACTATGCATTTGTATTATTAATGTTATATGCATTTACGCTCTTCAAAAAAACTTGTGGAAGGAATGATTTTAAATGATCTGAAATATTATTCTTTAATAAACAACTAAGCTCATTAAATTGTTAAATTCTTCAACTGACAGCAAACTGTAAAACATAGCCTTAAATATGTAAAGATACATTAGCATTAAAACTAAAAACTTCAAGGGTTTGCAGGCCGGAATCTGGAGTCAACGGTTGTTTCAATGAGATCATCAAAGTCATATGTGCATATGTTAATATTTTTGACTGATCCAATATTGTCAAATTCTTCTTGAGCCATGTCAGCAGTAACAAAGCACAAGCATCTGTTTTCATGGATGGTTACCTTCAAGTACATATATGTGAAATAGACCAGGCTCATTTGTGCTGCCTCATACTAACATACTTTTCAAGTATCTTACAATAATTTTGACAGACAGTGGAAAATGCATTTATGTAATACAAATCACCAAGAAATACAAAGGCTCTTCTGCTTGCTCTTCTCGTCATTCCTGATTTCTTTCTGATTCTTTGTTTATATTTATTTGTAAATACTGGCCATTTAAAAGTATAAAGAAATAACAGTGATTTCCAGGCTATGAGCCTATGTGATATATATATAGGATATCAATCAAAAGTAACATAAATGAAAGCTTCAAAATGAGCAATAAAACAAGCAATGTTGCAATTTGGTAAAGAACCGTCACATCAAAACATCTACAATATTCCAATTTGTGGGCAGGAGACTCTACGAGGACACTTCACGCCTGTCAAGTTTGTTTTTTAACACCATATGAAATTCATGGGCAATAGAATTAATTTAACTAATAAAACAGCATCATACTGTACATGTTTTAAAGGAGCATTTTAATAGACTAACACACACAATTATACAATTTGAAACATGAGATTAATAAATCAGACAATAACAAGGGCAGATCAAATACCAATAAAAAAAAAATGCTAGCCCCTTTAGATATTATTTTGCCTGACAAACATTATTATAATACAATGTGTATTATACCCACACACATGTACAGATGTAGCCATGCTCATCTAAATGCGATGCAGCATGCGAATAGTCGCAGCCTGGCACATTATGCAGCATGCCGCATCGTAGTAAGATGAGCGTGGCTACATCTTTAAATAAATATATTTTTGTCAGCTATACCAGCTATAACTGATGCACCACTTGTGTCTTGCAATGCTTCATTCAAACACACAATTTATTCATAAAATAGTCATCATAATAAAATCAGTCAACAATAAAATGTTAGATTCCTCTTTGGTGCAATGATCGGAAGATGACTACTGATTGTAGTTTTTCCAACAAATTCAAGGAGCACTAGAACACCTACACACATAATAATAATATTAATAATAATAATAAATAGAAATAATATAATCAATAATATCTAATATAATAATAATAATAATAATAATAATAATAATAATAATAATAATATCATCCACTATATGTTAATATGAAACACATGGATTGATTTAAGTATTGTCAGTATCCTGTTTTAGTGAAATCATGACTGAATATTGGTGCCGGGGTGGCAGAGACGGTAGAATCCTGCCTGGTGAGTGGATCGTTGCCCACTATAGAAGCCCACGGGTTTGCACTTACTGAGAGGTGAGTAGTCTGCATAATAAGCAGCTGTCATACTTTCATGCTATGGAGAAATCAGCCTATGGCTGCCAGTTTAAGCCTGATTGGAAATTCTATCCACTAGGCATTATACCACCCGGCATTATATTGGATTCCCAATTAATAATAAAGCACTAATTTTGATTTATTGCTTCATAACCCACTGACTGCATGTATAATTAATCTAGCTATCAACCAACTGATTTTAATCTGGATATATGAAAATGTATTGAAGACTCTGAGACCAAAGGAGTTTTATATGAATAAATATTGGATATATTATGCGTTATGTTTGTAGGTACTGAAAGGTTTATTGCTGACTGATTTTATATTTTATTATTTTTGTAAAACTTTAGAAATTGTATATTTTTACAGATTGTCAGAGTTACGCTGTTTTGTATTTTGCAATTGATTGAATTTTGTGGCGGTCCAGTAACTTACTTGAGAGTTACTAGTAATATAATGCACTATTCCATAACTAATTTTATATTCAGTACTATAACTAACTGTAGCCAACATTATATGCTTTTTATTTTACATTTAACTACACTTGTAAGTAAATAGGCAAAACGTATATGGTCAATATCGCTAATACAATTGTTTGTTTTTCTGATATACCCTTGAATTTTATTTCACGGCTTCATTGTAACTTTTATATTATGAATGGCATTGTCAAAACGTTGGATTATGCTTTGTGGGCGCCCCAGAACAACTAATTACAATAAAATTGTCAATAGGATATGCTGGTGGCATTATTAAAAAGTTTAATGTGTTTACAAAATTTAAAGCACCTTGAGTCGTGTTTGGAGAAAGAGCGCTATATAATTTAAATTATTAATGTGGAGGGCCTGTACAGAGTCTGCGCACGGGCCCCCTCCTCTCTTAAAACGCCCCTGATCACCTTGGTTGCCCTGATGTTAATCCTGCTCTGTTGTCAAAAAAAACGTTATTTATTATTATTACCAGTTATTTGTATAGCGCACACATATTCCGAAGTGCTTTACATAGAATATTTGCCCATTCACATCAGTCCCTGCCCCAGTGGAGCTTACATTATATATTCCTTACCACATGTACACACAGACACACACACACAAATTCATACTAGGGTTCTTTTTTTATTGGGAGCCAATTAAACTACCAGTATATTTTTGGATTGTGGGAGGAAATTGGAGTATCCGGAGGAAACCCACACAAGTACGGGGAGAATATACAAACTCCACACAGTTGGGGCCATGGGGGGAATCGAGCCCACAACCTCAGTTTTGTGAGGCAGTAATGCTAACCATTACACCATCCGTAGTGTCCAAGCAATATTTTTGCTATTTTATTAGAAGTTACATTATGTTCTCACTACTGATTAGGTTAAACCCTTATGAAGTCTGAACTTTTTCCAATTAGTTTGCTAGTTTGGGCAGTACGGATGGTGTAATGGTTAGCATTACTGCCTCACAGCACTGAGGTCATGGGTTTGATTCCCACCATGGCCCCAACTGTGTGCATATTCTCCCCGTACTTGCATGGGTTTCCTCCGGGTACTCCGGTTTCCTCCCACACTCCAAAAATATATTGGTAGACTAATTGGATCCCAACAAGAATTAACCCTAGCGTGAATGTAAGTGCGTGTACTGTAGGGAATATAGATTGTAAGCTCCACTGGGGCAGGGACTGATGTGAATGGGCAAAAATATTCTCTGGAAAGCGCTGCGGAATATGTATGTGCTATATAAATAACTGGTAATAATAATAATAATAATAATAATAATAACAATTTAGGAGATATACTAGTGTATCCTCCTAATAAGTTGTAAAACCTCTTGTAGGTTGACTAGTGATAGGATTTGGACACTATAATGGAATAAGCAACACTACTTCTTTTTCTTCTTCTTCTATGATATGAGATGGGTGCTGATGCCAGCTTGGGTGGAAATGGCCACTATAGCGGAAAGGTTTCTCTACAGTAGGAGCTTGTGGTCTTACAATCTGCTCCATCTTTCTGCTGAACTACATAACTTCTATTGCAGATAATCCCTGTCCCTATATCTTCCATATACCTACACATACATGCTATACCTAACATTACAGACAGGCCCTAAACCAGACACAAGAAAGTTTCCTTTGTGAGATTGGATAATGTTAGTAATACTTCCCTCTCAATGTATAAACTGTATATATGCTTGGATCATTATTTTTATTACACTGGATTTGAGTTTGTTTCTATAAAATAGTACTACATTATGATTGGCTATATTTCTGTTACCTATTCTTATAGGTCTGTGCATTTTCACTTGTGTGCGTGAGTTTATGTGGCTGAAACGTGGTATTGCCCCTTTAAGCACTATACAGCTGCTGCAACAAGGAAAACTTTGGAATTTACGTCCCCATCTTTAAAGGAGGATTTACTGCATACTGCAGTACCTTTCTGGTACATAGCTGGGCTACAATTTAAAATTCCCAGGGGATTTTTCCGGTTTCTTACATTTTCAAATACATACATAAATACATATATACAGTACATACGTACACACACACACACACACACACACACACACACACACACACACACACACACACACACACATCATGTTCAAGACAAGTAAAGAAAAGCCTACAATTCACCATTAACAGCGCTTTGTCATTCTTTTCTTCCTAATTTAACCAGTGCTACTGGAGGTGTTCGGCACCTATAACTCCTTCTCCATTGCCTATGATTATGAAATACTGTATTCACCATTTATAGAAGCCATACCATTGATCCAATACACCCATCCTTCTTTGTCTTCACAAACAGTAAATGTGAGTTATCTGTGTTTCAAGATTATAAATATTTTGAACTTAATTTTCTCCAAGGTAATACACAGCCCATTACAATACGGTAATAATGTTATTGATAGAAAAAGGCTGTGCTTGCTACAGTATATTGTGTTGTAAAGACACACATACAATAGACAACATTAAACACCTTGTAACTTGTTATTTAAAAATAAAACAAACAGTTAATCTAATTTATTGTAACGCTAGAAAGAAATGAAAACTAGATTGTTACACTCCTGTTCATAAATATGGCAACTACTATATTATATATACTTTATCCTTTACCACTAATATCGCACTTTGCAATTTCTTGCTACTAATGATATTATTATAAGATTGGCAAACAAATTTTCTGACAAATTTGCAAGGTTTAAATAAAACATTTACAAGTTTGGCAGTGATAAATATTTACAATGATAACATGTAGCATCTCCAAGAAATCTGCCTTTTAGTTGTACACAGTTGTGTTTCTAATGGAGTAATCAAAAATTAACCCTTACGCTTCCTTTCGTGTTGCTACAGCACCAAAGAAGCTGATCAAAAGACCAAAAGTAATGAATAAAATTCTGAATCAGAGGCACTTCCCCCTTGACCTTGTGGATCATTTTGAAACCTTCATCTAATCTCAGTTCTTTATGGAGATTGGTTTCCTAACTACGGCCAGTAGCCCTCTCAGTGGTAGTTCTTCTTTTGATCTTCCAATGTATTGACACAGAACCCTTCTAAATGTTCAAATTTCAGCAGAGCAGGGCGAGCCATTGAAGAATTTGTACAATTGTTCCAGACGATTCCTTACAGACAAACAACTCAAAAGCAATAGGAATATTACAATGTCATACAGTATTTAAACAAACAAAATGGCTACCCCATCCACGAGATTTCAGTTTTAGAATATCATATGTTTTATGAGAATTGGATAACAAATTCAAACATTATCATTTGAAAATGTTTATTTTTTTTTAAATTATATTTTCTGTTCATGTTCCTGAAACTATAATTACATATTTAATTATACATGGTCATTTTATGCTATGTATCAAATATGTTAATGTGATAAATCATAAGATGAAAACAGGTTCTGAATATTCAATTTTTAATCTAGATTTACACACACACACATATATATATATATATATACACACACACATAATATATATATATATATATAGATAGATATATATATAAATCTCTCTCTCTCTCTCTCTCTATATATATATATATATATATATATATATATACACGAAATTAAAGCAGCACTCCCAATACAACAGCATCAGCATGCTCTGGTGCCCTCCTAGGTACCTCTAGCGAAGGTCCAACTATAGCAGAATGAAGGCGACACTCAGATCTATCAGACTCCAGAAGCAGGTTACAAGTGCCGCCTTCATTATGCTATATATATATATATATATATATATATATATATATATATATACCCATGCCTCACAATGGGGCACAATTAGCGATTTTATTGTATGGATAGTTTTATTTCACACAGTATGTAAACATCCAATGACATACATTATTCGAATATATTCTAAGAAATTTTTACACATATATATGTGATAATATGTAGAATATAAATATATTATCAAATAGTTAATTTGATATATGTTAACACACCTATATTTCACTCTCATATTGGTGTCTTCAAAATAAAACATGCACACGCACTCACATATATATGTTATCTGCAAAGACACATCTTTACATCCTTCTCCATATGTATGAAACTCACTCAATACTCTTGCGTACTGTATTGATCAAAATTCAGACTGGCACGATACACTGATATCAGCTTTTCTTGCTACATTGATGCATATAGCAATAAAATGAATTGTTTAATGAAAATACGCTTGTTTGTATAAAACAATATCACAATATATCAAATAGAACGATCTTTATACTTACCTAGCCTTAGGAGCTCACAGTCTATTTGTTAGCCAGACTAGTAGATCAATAAAAGATATACGTAAAGTTTTACTGTGTAAATGTTTTTCATTTTTTCATTTTTAAAGGACAAACTTAGATGACTGCAGAATATTTACCAGCCACCTTTCAGCATTAATGAACAGGGGTATGAAATGAAATATATGAGGGTTTCTTACTTGACTAAATAATCCTCTATGGTACCTTGGTTCATTTAGAGATCTGCAAGCACCAGATGGCTACAACATGAGAGGGTCACTCAGCAGCCCCCAGACATTAGATGCATTGACTGTGACACTCCCTGTTGCGGGATTATAAACAGTTAATGAAGGAGAACTGAGATGTACCAAATACACTGAATTTCCCACATAATTTGGGAGACCTGCCAAGTTTTCTAGCGTTTGCTGCCAGTATATTGGAAGACAACTAGCAGACAAGGGTAGTCTAGTGCTGCTTGGGAACATTGCAATATGGTAGATAATTTAATGCAGCCACAGTCTTTGCAACCTATACATTTTGCCCATGATACTACTTGAGAATTGCAAAAATTCAAAAGCTCCATAAAAATACTTTATCCAGAAACTGAACATATGTGTGTAATAGTGTCAATATTGAGAATGCCAACTGAGATAACCCGTCACAAAGGAGTTTTAGCTAAAATACTTCTGGGATCACTAATGATTAATTAGTTTGTATCATAATGGGAAGCAAATGTCATCCAAGCTACCTGGGGTACCTGTCATTTGTGAGTGGAGGAACTCCCAATGGATTTTCTAGTTATGAAATGAAAAAGTCATCGCATACTGCCATCTTGTGGCAAAACAAAAGTGTGCTCATCAAGTAAACTGATAAAGTTTGATGTCTTAAAAAAAACTCTTTCAAATAACATACAAACAGAAGTAGTCTAAAATGAAAATGATTTAGAATATAAACGACAAAACACAACAAGAAAAATAAAACACTTCAAAATAAATAATTTATCTTGAGTTTGTCAGACCAAAATCACCCAACATAATACTCTTGCTATAAGAGAGTTGTGGATAAAATATTTTCAACTGGATATTATAATAATATAATAACATATTTGATCAAAATAGGTTTTCACACCTTTGTATAAAAACACATAAAACATACGAACACTAGTAGTAATAGAAGATGAGAACATACACAAAACTAGGCAGTAAAATCAATGGTTAAAAATAAATGACACTTTATTAGTCTACTTCCTGTAAATGGTCACTTGACATTTGCAGACAGGATGGGTTATATATTATTCTGTTGCACATTTAGCTGTGTAGGGATGACCACCTCTAGGGTTAAGAGCATGCTTTATGTCTTTTGCATAATAAGTCCTTGGCTTCAGTACCGGCACTGCTTACCAGGGTTCCAATTAGCCTTTATTGTGATAGTCATGTCTGTGGTGTGGACATCTGTCCTCATGAGCAGTAAGTTCCCTTCATGTGAACAATTAAAAGGGCATCAGATGGAAATTAATTTGGTTACTGCTAATTTGAACTTGCCTTTGAAAAAAATGTAAGACACCCAACCAAAGTCAAATAAGTTAAGAACTTTCCAGTTAATGAATAATCTGGATAGTGCATTAATAATAATGACAAAATGACATAAAAAATAATGAGAAAAAGATAATAAAATGTAACATTTTATCAGTAAAAATATGTACGTTATATTATTTCTATGTCATGTTATAATCATCATTGTATGTATAGGTCAGGAAAAATCATTGATGACAGCAATGGCTGAATTACGGTAGAATAACATAGAATGAACTAACAAAAGTCATTAAAAGCACCATAAAAAAATCACAATGCCATTTTTCATGTCAGTAATATTAAATATTTAAAAACAAATGTTTATAACGTATACTCTGCTTATGTTGTCTACTTTGTTAAAATATATTTTATTATAAATTCACTTGAAATAAAGAGATACATGATTAGCATTGCATTTTAGGGGACATTTTGCTAATATGGTCTAGGTATTGTATGTGTCTAATTCAATTCTAAATGAAATGTTGTATTGCAGATGCAAACACTTTCCCAGGAAACTGAGCTATCAATACAATGAGTGACATGAGAGACTAGCAAATTAAATAGTCTATAATGATGGTTCTAACACGGTCACTGGTATGTTTTACTTCTTTCACAGCTTACTATTGCTTGATACTTTAGGTAAATATAGATATATAGATAAACATATCTAGTAGAGCTGATCGTTCTAAAAATACTTCTGATGTCCCACATCACGACCCACTATCACACATACAGTAAGTACCATTTGATTAAAATAAGAGAGATTATACTATTAAAGACACCATTAGTTTTGGGGTCTCCTGAACTCAAATCTGTTATGAACTAATTAGATTGCTGAGCACATTCCAACATGTCCTGCCCAGTTATAGCATGCCCTGTTAACAAATCTGTGGCTGGGCATGCTGTAATGTCTAATCCCACAGCCAGGGGTGCCGACAGCTCTCTCATGCCCTGGTAGTGGGAGGGGCCATGGCCAGTGTGGGTTTGTATGGCCAGACACTCTCCTTAGAAATGTAGAAAATAATAGGTTATGATCAGCAGGGAAATGGCTGCCTGCACCACACAGGGGGGCATCGGTGAAGAATCTGGTGGGTAGGCTGGTGTGATCATGGGAAAGAGAGGACAGACTGCTTCTGCAGCTGCCTCTCTCCCCAGCCCAGTACACAGCTGTGTGTGACATGTAAGTACTCTCTCTGCTTGCCTAAAGTGCTGTCTGCAACCGGGAAGGAGAGGGGGTGGGGGGCAGCGGGACCAAGGCCCCCAGTGGTTGGAGGGGTCCAGACCCAGGTAAAGAGTACCAACCCCCCCCAGCAGCTGGAGCACCGCTTATTGCTTACCCCTGATTAGAAAATGAAGTCATGTTACCCTTGTGACTAATCATACTAGACATACATTAACAATGTGATCTGCCTCCAGATCAGTCCTGCAGGAATTCCATGGCAATATCTCTTCACTCAATTTCCCATGAACCACATAGCGGTGACCAGGAAAACAAGCAAAGGTTGCTTTCCGTAATAAGAGTTACTGTGCCTTGCCGGTCATTGTAGATAATTACATTTCCCCATAAGGATATAAATGAGTGCATATATGTTTTAACTTCACTATTATCTGTTTTTTATTTGAATGTTTTGTTAAAGTTTATTTAGAGTTTTCATTAGATTAGGGCCTAGTCGCCAAACTAAAAGTGATTAATGCTTCTAAGCTAGCATTCCCTATCTCTGATATTTGTGGAATTGTTTTTAGGCTCAATTTATCATAGCCTTTTATCCAGGACAGCTGCTTTGATAAACAGATATCCAGGGGCATAGTCAGAACTTTGTGGGCCCCATAGCAATATTTTGAAGGGGCCCCTGTCCCAATGCTTCTAGAGAGACACCTCTCCACAGTAGGTGTTCATTTTATGTCCAATAGTAATGCCCTAGTTCATATTCTGAACCATAGTAGAGCCTTAGTTAATATTATGCACCATAGTAGTACCCTGGTTTATTTTATGCCCCATAGTAGCGTTCTAGTTTACTTTATAAGCCATAGTAGTGCCCTAATTCACATTATGCCGCAGAGTACCCCCAATTTACATTATGACATACAGTGTCCCTAGTAGAGATGAGCGGGTTCGGTTTCTCTGAATCCGAACCCGCACGAACTTCATGTTTTTTTTCACGGGTCCGAGCGACTCGGATCTTCCCGCCTTGCTCGGTTAACCCGAGCGCGCCCGAACGTCATCATGACGCTGTCGGATTCTCGCGAGACTCGGATTCTATATAAGGAGCCGCGCGTCGCCGCCATTTTCACACGTGCATTGAGATTGATAGGGAGAGGACGTGGCTGGCGTCCTCTCCATTTAGATTAGGAGAGAGAGAGAGAGATTGACCTGAGGCTGATACTGTAGAAGAGAGTGCAGAGTTTAGTGACTGACCACAGTGACCACCAGCAGTGCAGTTGTTTTATTTAATATATCCGTTCTCTGCCTGAAAAAAACGGTACACACAGTGACTCAGTCACATACCATATCTGTGTGCACTGCTCAGCCCAGTGTGCTGCATGCCTGCATCATCTATGTATATATATCTGACTGTGCTCAGCTCACACTGCTTATAATTGTGGGGGAGACTGGGGAGCACTGCAGTGCCAGTTATAGGTTATAGCAGGAGCCAGGAGTACAAGACAGTCACATACCATATCTGTGTGCACTGCTCAGCCCAGTGTGCTGCATCATCTATGTATATATTATATATCTGACTGTGCTCAGCTCACACAGCTTATAATTGTGGGGGAGACTGGGGAGCACTGCAGTGCCAGTTATAGGTTATAGCAGGAGCCAGGAGTACATATTATATTAAAATTAAACAGTGCACACTTTTGCTGCAGGAGTGCCACTGCCAGTGTGACTGACCAGTGACCTGACCACACTGACCACCAGTATAGTTAGTAGTATACTATATTGTGATTGCCTGAAAAAGTTAAACACTCGTCGTGTGACTTCACTTGTGTGGTGTTTTTTTTTTTATTCTATAAAAAACTCATTCTGCTGACAGACAGTGTCCAGCAGGTCCGTCATTATATAATATATATACCTGTCCGGCTGCAGTAGTGATATATATATATTTTTTATATCATTATTTATCATCCAGTCGCAGCAGACACAGTACGGTAGTTCACGGCTGTAGCTACCTCTGTGTCGGCACTCGGCAGTCCATCCATAATTTTATACCACCTACCCGTGGTTTTTTTTTCTTTCTTCTTTATACATACATACTACTACATCTCTTTATCAACCAGTCTATATTAGCAGCAGACACAGTACAGTACGGTAGTTCACGGCTGTGGCTACCTCTGTGTCGGCACTCGGCAGTCCGTCCATAATTGTATACCACCTAACCGTGGTTTTTTTTTCTTTCTTCTTTATACATACATACTACGACATCTCTTTATCAACCAGTCTATATTAGCAGCAGACACAGTACAGTACGGTAGTTCACGGCTGAGGCTACCTCTGTGTCGGCACTCGGCAGTCCGTCCATAATTGTATACCACCTAACCGTGGTTTTTTTTTCTTTCTTCTTCATACATACATACTACGACATCTCTTTATCAACCAGTCTATATTAGCAGCAGACACAGTACAGTACGGTAGTTCACGGCTGTGGCTACCTCTGTGTCGGCACTCGGCAGTCCGTCCATAATTGTATACCACCTAACCGTGGTTTTTTTTTCTTTCTTCTTCATACATACATACTACGACATCTCTTTATCAACCAGTCTATATTAGCAGCAGACACAGTACAGTACGGTAGTTCACGGCTGTGGCTACCTCTGTGTCGGCACTCGGCAGTCCGTCCATAATTGTATACCACCTAACCGTGGTTTTTTTTTCTTTCTTCTTCATACATACATACTACGACATCTCTTTATCAACCAGTCTATATTAGCAGCAGACACAGTACAGTACGGTAGTTCACGGCTGTGGCTACCTCTGTGTCGGCACTCGGCAGTCCGTCCATAATTGTATACCACCTAACCGTGGTTTTTTTTTCTTTCTTCTTCATACATACATACTACGACATCTCTTTATCAACCAGTCTATATTAGCAGCAGACACAGTACAGTACGGTAGTTCACGGCTGTGGCTACCTCTGTGTCGGCACTCGGCAGTCCGTCCATAATTGTATACCACCTAACCGTGGTTTTTTTTTCTTTCTTCTTCATACATACATACTACGACATCTCTTTATCAACCAGTCTATATTAGCAGCAGACACAGTACAGTACGGTAGTTCACGGCTGTGGCTACCTCTGTGTCGGCACTCGGCAGTCCGTCCATAATTGTATACCACCTAACCGTGGTTTTTTTTTCTTTCTTCTTCATACATACATACTACGACATCTCTTTATCAACCAGTCTATATTAGCAGCAGACACAGTACAGTACGGTAGTTCACGGCTGTGGCTACCTCTGTGTCGGCACTCGGCAGTCCGTCCATAATTGTATACCACCTAACCGTGGTTTTTTTTTCTTTCTTCTTTATACATACATACTACGACATCTCTTTATCAACCAGTCTATATTAGAAGCAGACACAGTACAGTACGGTAGTTCACGGCTGTGGCTACCTCTGTGTCGGCACTTGGCAGTCCGTCCATAATTGTATACCACCTAACCGTGGTTTTTTTTTCTTTCTTCTTCATACATACATACTACGACATCTCTTTATCAACCAGTCTATATTAGCAGCAGACACAGTACAGTACGGTAGTTCACGGCTGTGGCTACCTCTGTGTCGGCACTCGGCAGTCCGTCCATAATTGTATACCACCTAACCGTGTTTTTTTTTTCTTTCTTCTTTATACATACATACTACGACATCTCTTTATCAACCAGTCTATATTAGCAGCAGACACAGTACAGTACGGTAGTTCACGGCTGTGGCTACCTCTGTGTCGGCACTCGGCAGTCCGTCCATAATTGTATACCACCTAACCGTGGTTTTTTTTTCTTTCTTCTTCATACATACATACTACGACATCTCTTTATCAACCAGTCTATATTAGCAGCAGACACAGTACAGTACGGTAGTTCACGGCTGTGGCTACCTCTGTGTCGGCACTCGGCAGTCCGTCCATAATTGTATACCACCTACCCGTGTTTTTTTTTTCTTTCTTCTTTATACATACATACTACTACATCTCTTTATCAACCAGTCTATATTAGCAGCAGACACAGTACGGTAGTTCACGGCTGTAGCTACCTCTGTGTCGGCACTCGGCTGTCCGTCCATAATTGTATACTAGTATCCATCCATCTCCATTGTTTACCTGAGGTGCCTTTTAGTTGTGCCTATTAAAATATGGAGAACAAAAATGTTGAGGTTCCAAAATTAGGGAAAGATCAAGATCCACTTCCACCTCGTGCTGAAGCTGCTGCCACTAGTCATGGCCGAGACGATGAAATGCCAGCAACGTCGTCTGCCAAGGCCGATGCCCAATGTCATAGTACAGAGCATGTCAAATCCAAAACACCAAATATCAGTAAAAAAAGGACTCCAAAACCTAAAATAAAATTGTCGGAGGAGAAGCGTAAACTTGCCAATATGCCATTTACCACACGGAGTGGCAAGGAACGGCTGAGGCCCTGGCCTATGCTCATGGCTAGTGGTTCAGCTTCACATGAGGATGGAGGCACTCAGCCTCTCGCTAGAAAAATGAAAAGACTCAAGCTGGCAAAAGCAGTAGCACCGCAAAGAACTGTGCGTTCTTCGAAATCCCAAATCCACAAGGAGAGTCCAATTGTGTCGGTTGCGATGCCTGACCTTCCCAACACTGGACGTGAAGAGCATGCGCCTTCCACCATTTGCACGCCCCCTGCAAGTGCTGGAAGGAGCACCCGCAGTCCAGTTCCTGATAGTCAGATTGAAGATGTCAGTGTTGAAGTACACCAGGATGAGGAGGATATGGGTGTTGCTGGCGCTGGGGAGGAAATTGACCAGGAGGATTCTGATGGTGAGGTGGTTTGTTTAAGTCAGGCACCCGGGGAGACACCTGTTGTCCGTGGGAGGAATATGGCCGTTGACATGCCTGGTGAAAATACCAAAAAAATCAGCTCTTCGGTGTGGAACTATTTCAACAGAAATGCGGACAACAGGTGTCAAGCCGTGTGTTCCCTTTGTCAAGCTGTAATAAGTAGGGGTTAGGACGTTAACCACCTCGGAACATCCTCCCTTATACGTCACCTGCAGCGCATTCATAATAAGTCAGTGACAAGTTCAAAAACTTTGGGTGACAGCGGAAGCAGTCCACTGACCAGTAAATCCCTTCCTCTTGTAACCAAGCTCACGCAAACCACCCCACCAACTCCCTCAGTGTCAATTTCCTCCTTCCCCAGGAATGCCAATAGTCCTGCAGGCCATGTCACTGGCAATTCTGACGAGTCCTCTCCTGCCTGGGATTCCTCCGATGCATCCTTGCGTGTAATGCCTACTGCTGCTGGCGCTGCTGTTGTTGCTGCTGGGAGTCGATGGTCATCCCAGAGGGGAAGTCGTAAGCCCACTTGTACTACTTCCAGTAAGCAATTGACTGTTCAACAGTCCTTTGCGAGGAAGATGAAATATCACAGCAGTCATCCTGCTGCAAAGCGGATAACTGAGGCCTTGACAACTATGTTGGTGTTAGACGTGCGTCCGGTATCCGCCGTTAGTTCACAGGGAACTAGACAATTTATTGAGGCAGTGTGCCCCCGTTACCAAATACCATCTAGGTTCCACTTCTCTAGGCAGGCGATACCGAAAATGTACACAGACCTCAGAAAAAGACTCACCAGTGTCCTAAAAAATGCAGTTGTACCCAATGTCCACTTAACCACGGACATGTGGACAAGTGGAGCAGGGCAGGGTCAGGACTATATGACTGTGACAGCCCACTGGGTAGATGTATGGACTCCCGCCGCAAGAACAGCAGCGGCGGCACCAGTAGCAGCATCTCGCAAACGCCAACTCTTTCCTAGGCAGGCTACGCTTTGTATCACCGGTTTCCAGAATACGCACACAGCTGAAAACCTCTTACGGCAACTGAGGAAGATCATCGCGGAATGGCTTACCCCAATTGGACTCTCCTGTGGATTTGTGGCATCGGACAACGCCAGCAATATTGTGTGTGCATTAAATATGGGCAAATTCCAGCACGTCCCATGTTTTGCACATACCTTGAATTTGGTGGTGCAGAATTATTTAAAAAACGACAGGGGCGTGCAAGAGATGCTGTCGGTGGCCAGAAAAATTGCGGGACACTTTCGGCGTACAGGCACCACGTACAGAAGACTGGAGCACCACCAAAAACTACTGAACCTGCCCTGCCATCATCTGAAGCAAGAAGTGGTAACGAGGTGGAATTCAACCCTCTATTTGCTTCAGAGGTTGGAGGAGCAGCAAAAGGCCATTCAAGCCTATACAATTGAGCACGATATAGGAGGTGGAATGCACCTGTCTCAAGCGCAGTGGAGAATGATTTCAACGTTGTGCAAGGTTCTGATGCCCTTTGAACTTGCCACACGTGAAGTCAGTTCAGACACTGCCAGCCTGAGTCAGGTCATTCCCCTCATCAGGCTTTTGCAGAAGAAGCTGGAGACATTGAAGGAGGAGCTAACACGGAGCGATTCCGCTAGGCATGTGGGACTTGTGGATGGAGCCCTTAATTCGCTTAACAAGGATTCACGGGTGGTCAATCTGTTGAAATCAGAGCACTACATTTTGGCCACTGTGCTCGATCCTAGATTTAAAGCCTACCTTGGATCTCTCTTTCCGGCAGACACAAGTCTGCTGGGGTTGAAAGACCTGCTGGTGAGAAAATTGTCAAGTCAAGCGGAACGCGACCTGTCAACATCTCCTCCTTCACATTCTCCCGCAACTGGGGGTGCGAGGAAAAGGCTCAGAATTCCGAGCCCACCCGCTGGCGGTGATGCAGGGCAGTCTGGAGCGACTGCTGATGCTGACATCTGGTCCGGACTGAAGGACCTGACAACGATTACGGACATGTCGTCTACTGTCACTGCATATGATTCTCTCACCATTGAAAGAATGGTGGAGGATTATATGAGTGACCGCATCCAAGTAGGCACGTCACACAGTCCATACTTA
Organism: Pseudophryne corroboree; assembly: GCF_028390025.1. Classification (NCBI taxonomy): domain Eukaryota; kingdom Metazoa; phylum Chordata; class Amphibia; order Anura; family Myobatrachidae; genus Pseudophryne; species Pseudophryne corroboree. Next base: position 336,784,706 of record NC_086451.1, on the reverse strand, counting down.
TACTGGCAGGAAAAAGAGGCAATTTGGAGGCCATTGCACAAACTGGCTTTATTCTACCTAAGTTGCCCTCCCACAAGTGTGTACTCCGAAAGAGTGTTTAGTGCCGCCGCTCACCTTGTCAGCAATCGGCGTACGAGGTTACATCCAGAAAATGTGGAGAAGATGATGTTCATTAAAATGAATTATAATCAATTCCTCCGCGGAGACATTGACCAGCAGCAATTGCCTCCACAAAGTACACAGGGAGCTGAGATGGTGGATTCCAGTGGGGACGAATTGATAATCTGTGAGGAGGGGGATGTACACGGTGATATATCGGAGGGTGATGATGAGGTGGACATCTTGCCTCTGTAGAGCCAGTTTGTGCAAGGAGAGATTAATTGCTTCTTTTTTGGGGGGGGTCCAAACCAACCCGTCATATCAGTCACAGTCGTGTGGCAGACCCTGTCACTGAAATGATGGGTTGGTTAAAGTGTGCATGTCCTGTTTTGTTTATACAACATAAGGGTGGGTGGGAGGGCCCAAGGACAATTCCATCTTGCACCTCTTTTTTCTTTTATTTTTCATTGCGTCATGTGCTGTTTGGGGAGGGTTTTTTGGAAGGGACATCCTGCGTGACACTGCAGTGCCACTCCTAAATGGGCCCGGTGTTTGTGTCGGCCACTAGGGTCGCTAATCTTACTCACACAGTCAGCTACCTCATTGCGCCTCTTTTTTTCTTTGCGTCATGTGCTGATTGGGGAGGGTTTTTTGGAAGGGACATCCTGCGTGACACTGCAGTGCCACTCCTAAATGGGCCTGGTGTTTGTGTCGGCCACTAGGGTCGCTAATCTTACTCACACAGTCAGCTACCTCATTGCGCCTCTTTTTTTCTTTGCGTCATGTGCTGATTGGGGAGGGTTTTTTGGAAGGGACATCCTGCGTGACACTGCAGTGCCACTCCTAAATGGGCCCGGTGTTTGTGTCGGCCACTAGGGTCGCTAATCTTACTCACACAGTCAGCTACCTCATTGCGCCTCTTTTTTTCTTTGCGTCATGTGCTGATTGGGGAGGGTTTTTTGGAAGGGACATCCTGCGTGACACTGCAGTGCCACTCCTAAATGGGCCCGGTGTTTGTGTCGGCCACTAGGGTCGCTAATCTTACTCACACAGTCAGCTACCTCATTGCGCCTCTTTTTTTCTTTGCGTCATGTGCTGATTGGGGAGGGTTTTTTGGAAGGGACATCCTGCGTGACACTGCAGTGCCACTCCTAAATGGGCCCGGTGTTTGTGTCGGCCACTAGGGTCGCTAATCTTACTCACACAGTCAGCTACCTCATTGCGCCTCTTTTTTTCTTTGCGTCATGTGCTGATTGGGGAGGGTTTTTTGGAAGGGACATCCTGCGTGACACTGCAGTGCCACTCCTAAATGGGCCTGGTGTTTGTGTCGGCCACTAGGGTCGCTAATCTTACTCACACAGTCAGCTACCTCATTGCGCCTCTTTTTTTCTTTGCGTCATGTGCTGATTGGGGAGGGTTTTTTGGAAGGGACATCCTGCGTGACACTGCAGTGCCACTCCTAAATGGGCCCGGTGTTTGTGTCGGCCACTAGGGTCGCTAATCTTACTCACACAGTCAGCTACCTCATTGCGCCTCTTTTTTTCTTTGCGTCATGTGCTGATTGGGGAGGGTTTTTTGGAAGGGACATCCTGCGTGACACTGCAGTGCCACTCCTAAATGAGCCCGGTGTTTGTGTCGGCCACTAGGGTCGCTAATCTTACTCACACAGTCAGCTACCTCATTGCGCCTCTTTTTTTCTTTGCGTCATGTGCTGATTGGGGAGGGTTTTTTGGAAGGGACATCCTGCGTGACACTGCAGTGCCACTCCTAAATGGGCCCGGTGTTTGTGTCGGCCACTAGGGTCGCTAATCTTACTCACACAGTCAGCTACCTCATTGCGCCTCTTTTTTTCTTTGCGTCATGTGCTGATTGGGGAGGGTTTTTTGGAAGGGACATCCTGCGTGACACTGCAGTGCCACTCCTAAATGGGCCCGGTGTTTGTGTCGGCCACTAGGGTCGCTAATCTTACTCACACAGTCAGCTACCTCACTGCGCCTCTTTTTTTCTTTGCGTCATGTGCTGATTGGGGAGGGTTTTTTGGAAGGGACATCCTGCGTGACACTGCAGTGCCACTCCTAAATGGGCCCGGTGTTTGTGTCGGCCACTAGGGTCGCTTATCTTACTCACACAGTCAGCTACCTCATTGCGCCTCTTTTTTTCTTTGCGTCATGTGCTGATTGGGGAGGGTTTTTTGGAAGGGACATCCTGCGTGACACTGCAGTGCCACTCCTAGATGGGCCAGGTGTTTGTGTCGGCCACTAGTGTCGCTTAGCTTAGTCATCCAGCGACCTTGGTGCAAATTTTAGGACTAAAAATAATATTGTGAGGTGTGAGGTATTCAGAATAGACTGAAAATGAGTGGAAATTATGGTTTTTGAGGTTAATAATAATATGGGATCAAAATGACCCCCAAATTCTATGATGTAAGCTGTTTTTTAGGGTTTTTTGAAAAAAACACCCGAATCCAAAACACACCCGAATCCGACAAAAAAAATTCGGTGAGGTTTTGCCAAAACGCGGTCGAACCCAAAACACGGCCGCGGAACCGAACCCAAAACCAAAACACAAAACCCGAAAAATTTCAGGCGCTCATCTCTAGTCCCCAGTTCATATTATGCCAATTAGAGTCCCCCAGTTCATATTTTGCCACAATATAGTGCCCTCCAGTTCATTTTAAACCACATGACAAAGAGAGGGGCCAAAAGTAGATATTTGTAGGTTCCAATGCAAATGTTTGTAAGTGCCACTATGTACCTCCAATGGTGGAAAATATATAGGTCACATGTAAGTTTGACAGGAAAGATGTGCCCCTCTCAGCTCTGGGCCCCATAGCAGCTGCACTGCTCGGACCTATGGTAGCTACGCCCTTGCAGACATCCTGTTGATGCTGCAAATCTGTACTTTTCCCACTAATAGACGTGCTAAAATTTTCCAGTGCTGGGTTCCGTCCTGACAATGTTATGTCTTGCATAGTGTGAGGTCAGAGGAGACAAAGGTATGCAACGTGGACCCTCTTCGCACTGCAGGCCTTCTTTCATTTGGTAATTTCATAAATAGCACACCTGCAACATTACAATACATTGAATGTGGACTGCGGTGTACTCCTTTGGTTATGGAAACGCAGGCGATATCAGCGATAGACACGTAATAAATAGCCTTATTTAAATTAGTGGTAATTCACTAATTTAACCACTACTTCCGCTTGATTACCGATACAAAATGGCTTGATAAATAGGCCCTATTGTCACATAAACTTGGACACCAGTAATGTCTAAATTCATATTAGAGGATACTAATGGGATGTAGTTGCTTTACCGACACTGTAATCCCGACTGCTTACAATGCAATGCAATCGTGGGTGTCCACGGCAGCCATGTAGTGGGAATAGAATCTGGGGCGAACGCAGCCCTGCAAGGGTCTTTGTTGCACCCCAAACACCCCCCTCCCCGCATGCATTCTGGTGGTTGGGATCACGATCCCGACCGCCGGCATTACAGCCCCGACCCATATTAACAACAGGCTCCAGCTTCACTTGTTCTTATCACACTGAAAGGCATTTAATATTGCATGGCATCTCTGGTAGAAACATCACTTAAGTTCCACAAGATAGACCAGACATACACAGAGGGGCAGATTTATTAAGCCTGGTGAAGTGACAAAGTGGAAGGTGATAAAGTGCCAGCCAATCAGCTCCTAACTTCCATGTTACAGGCTGGGTTTGAAAAATGGCAGTTAGGAGTTGACTGGCTGGTGCTTTATCACCTTACACTTTATCAATTCACCAGACTTAATAAATCTGCCCCAGAGTTCTTTACTGTGCACTGTGAAAGATTATCCAACGCAAACATTGCACTGGTAGCGTGGACTGTTTTTGACAGTCAACTTCAAGTACCCAGGGCATTGTGGAGCAAGCAAGCAGAACAGCTGGATGTAATGCCACATCTGATGAACAGGGTTAAATTCAGGTCTCGCCATAATTACTTTTTGTTCATAGTCAATTCTACTAAAGGGTGGGTAAGAGAGAAAAAAGTGGGCAAGGAAGAACTGCCTATTGGATGCCATTGTTTTTAAAACATTGGCAGGCACCCAGACTGACGATAGGATATATTTTGCATGTGCAATTAGTGCATTCTATGTAGTGCATGTTATGGAATTTGCATGTGTTTGATGAACCGCAAGGCCAGATTCCACAACAAGAATAAACAATCCTAAAAGCCAATAACTAATGCAGATTATTTACTTTTTTAGTGATATATGTATTTTTACTTACATTTTCTGTGCATTTTAATGTTCAATATTAGTGCAAAATTGTAAATTTCTCGTATAGCCAAAGTGAAATTATTCAACTAAATAGTACTGCTAGTTGTCCATTTCTGAAGAAGAATGAAATAAATCAAGTTTGTCTTTGCCAAGAAATAACTACTGTCCAATCAGAAATCAGCTTTCATTAGGCTGTCTACACTAAACTGCTAAAAGCTGAATCTGATACGTTGCTATGGGTAACAGCACACCAATACCATGTTATTAAATTAATCTTAGTCTAATCTTAATATTAGGCTTAAATACGTTGGAGTAGATTTATTAGGGAGTGTGTTTTCAAAGCTGGAGATCATTGGGCTGGTTTAGCATTTATTCATATTACACTTTTAAAACTATTGATCAAAACTTCCTAATATCTGTGGCTCTGACAAACTGCTCATTGTTTTCATATGATGAATATTTATTAGGTCAGTTATACTTATGTCAACTTATGATTTAAGGTATATACATGTAGACTAATATTTAAATGGGATGTGGTCATGTGACCCACACTCGGGATCCTGGTGGTCACCATGCCGATGCCAGAATCCCGAGCGCTCAAAATGCCGTCCGACAGAATGCCGACCCACTGGGTCTATTTCCACTCGTGGGCGTCCACGACACCCATAGAGCGGGAATAGAACCTGTGGCGAGCGCATCGAGCCACCGAGCCCGCAGTGTGGCGAGCGCAGCAAGACCGCAAGGGGCTTTGTTGTGCTCGCCCCCCTCATTACCATTTTGTTGCCGGGATCCCGGTGTTGGTATGTGGCCGGCAACGCGTTCCCAACCCATTTAAATAGTATGAGTATTATTTTTTAATTTAATGTTTTTAGTGCTTGCATTATTTTTACAGAATAACAAACAACCATACAAAATGATAAAAATCTATCACTCTCAGACATGTAAACAGAGATATTATTGATAGAATTTTAATACTATACTGTAGCTGGTTAAATACTGTATGGTTCATTTCTCCGTTACTTTGGATGTACAGAATACATCATACAGCTACTGCCCCCACCCCCACTTCATGCCATTCAACAGCTATTCCTTTTGCTTTATAAGTTGTCCATCATAGGATGGATCGTAACTATTATTAATACAATGCTTTATAAACATGTAAACACTTTTTATTGTGTACATGGCAATTTTAAATGTCACACATTCTTAAAGGATAAATGGGTCTCAGTGGGCATATTATAAATGACAAAAATAGACTTTATAATAGGGGACACTGGGAGAGTGTTTGATGCAAATGTCCGACTTTCATCTCCATGAGTGAAAGAGTTAAATGGTGAAAGGCAGGTGGGTGCTGTAAGTACTTTAGAAAGCAGATGAATAGAGTTGAAGCGAAAGCTACAGGGAATCCATTGAGAGAGCAGATGCACTGCTGTCCTTACTTCTCATGCAGTTCAGTGTGGGGTGAAGCTGTTTGGGTAATTGGCTATAACTAACCTTTGGTTGAAAATTTGTACTTGCACTTTAATTGCTCGTGATCAGGGTAGCGTGCAGGCACCTGGTAGATTTGTGACCCTACCTATACCCACCACCATTGAAGCGTAAAGGGACCATTGTCACTAAAGATGTGCATGTGCCTGTGTGTGTATGTATGTATGTATGTATGTATGTATGTATGTATGTGTGTGTGTATATGTATATATATATATATATATATATACTCTCTCTCTCTCTCTATATATATATATGTACAGTAAGTACATCAGTTAGATAGATGTGTATATATATATATATATATATATATATATACATCTATCTATCTATCTATCTATCTATCTATCTATCTATCTATCTATCTATCTATCTATCTATCTATCTATCTATCTATCATGTACACAGGAGTGCCTTACAAATGTTTCAATGTATTTAGTGAGATGATGTAATTACAGTCAGCCAATTGATGTAGAGCCGATATAAAGATGTAGGCAAATGCATTCATAGCTGTGAATTTGTATACAGCGACTGTGCGAAAATATGCAAACATCGCTGCTGCCTGGATTTGTATTGAGATTATCACCTGTGGTTTTTGAGTAAAAAACTGGACACCCATTGCAGATCAGTCAATTATCAAAGATTATCACAGTTCTGAGTACAGTAGCCACAGGGAGTGATACGGGATTGTAGGTGCATATGAGGTCGCAGTCGCAGCCTCAAACACGTTCCTAAAACGGTTGCTGCAACATGCCTGTGTGTTTTAGCGCATTTGTGTCAGCATAATGTAGTAGCCACATATAGCTATAATTTATTTACGTATTTACAGTATATAATATATTTATATTGCACCACCATATTACCCAGTGTTGAACAGGGAGTATTTATTACTCACAGCAATCCTGCCCAATGGGACCTTACAGTCCCTAACAAATGCACACACTAGGGTCCATCTCAGTTTTCAGTCAGATAACCTACCTGTGCGTGTTTGGAAAACCATTTCTTTAAAAAAACTTGTAAAAGTAGAGGAGGGCTCAAAGGTCTTTGTTATTAGATCAGGGTAGACTTTAGCTTTCGTCCATGACTCCATATATCTATTCCCCATGTTTGAGTAGGCTTATGTATGGTCATTTCCTCTTGCACCTTACAGACATACTGGGAGGTTAGTTGTCTTTTGTTAGTGGTGGAAATTGTGAGCGGTTGTCCCAGCTGTAAAACTATGCTTTGAGCCCCCTCCTCCACCCAACCCCAAGTTCACAATATGGCAGTGGGTAACAAGGAGAGGTACGGGGTAATGGGGATGAGGCGGAGGGTGATGGGGAGAGATTGACAGGGGGACGGAGAGTTGGTGAAAGAGAAAGGCAATGGGTGACAGGAAAAGGGTGACAAGGAAAGTGTGAAGCAATGGGTGGCAAGAAGAGGTATTGGGGGATGGATAGGGTGACAGGGAGAGGGTGACTGGGAGAAGGTGAAGGGGAGAGGCAGAGGGTATGACACAGTGGTTTGGCCCACTCACATAACGTGAGTAGGCCAAACCCCAAATCCTGTCCATAACTCAAACCCTAACTCCATGATTCAGATGACATGCGCATGATGCAGGCTTTAAGATGGCAGGCAAGAGTGCTCTAAGATGCATCCTGCTGTACTTTTTACCTCTCTGTTATAATTTCAGGAGTGTTGGTTGATGGTGTTATCCATGACTGGTTTTGAATTTTAGAGTGAAATTTTAACAGACATTAATATGACTGAGTGTTTGCATTATACGCTTCACAACTACCAGCAGACGCAGTTTCAGTGCCACAACATTAAACATCTTCATGATCATTAGCCGCATCACTAATAAAGATGGCTAGAATTACACGTTGTGTAATTTATATTTCTGTCATCTTGTTTGTCAAGTCTTGCATATTTTCCTTATGATGTCTTTCACTATGATATATTCAATATATTCAGCCAATATTAGTTGTTGTATAGGGGACTAGTGAAACTAGTAGTTACTGGATTTTCTCCACGTGGTTATGTTTTTTAGATGCAATTGCTGGGGCAGACTGCTTATAGAAATCACTAATTAATGTAATGATTTATGGATTATTATTATTATTATTATTATTTATTTATTTATTTATTAACCTATAGTTATATAATTCCTATATATTATGAAACACTTGGAAAAGGGAAGAAAAAAGAAAGACTCTATGCTGGGGCACTCTTATAAGAGTGCCCCAGTATAGAGTCTTTCTTTTTTCTTCCCTTTTCCATGTAACTTTACTGACTCTGGGAGCACCACCGACCTTATATTAACACATAGTGTGTAATCAATCCTTTGTATAGTCGGTACCGGATAAAAATGCTCTATGAGGTTTTGTCTGTAACATCCAACCTGTGCGGAACATTTCCTTTATGTACTTATTATGAAACACTTTACAGATAATATTGTGTTACTTACACCCGTGCTTGCTCCAGTGAAGAGTACAGTTTGCATTCTATGGTGAACATGTATCAAATCTTCTAAAGCAGGACTAGCCAAACCGGTCCTCGAGATCTACCAACAGTTCATGTTTTCCAGGCCTCCTGGAGATCTGTAGAATTGTCAGTTAGGAATGAATGCAGCACTTAACTTGGAACTTATTAATGGAACTTATTAATCAAATTACTGCACCAACCCTACATTAAATTCATTGAGCCCGTTATATTCACTATGGGGGAGATGTACAGTACTAAGCAGTGAAAAGAGTGAAGAAGTGAGCCAGTGGAGAAGGTACCCATGGCAACCAATCAGCTGCACTGTATAATATATATAATATATAGTATGAAAATTATAAATGTTACTTCAATGCTGATTGGTTGCCATGGGCAACTTCTCCACTGGCTCACTTCTCCGCTCTTTTCACATCTTACTACATCTCCCGCTATAAATGTTCACTATTTCTCAGTTTGTTTTCTTTGTGCTGTAATACTAAAGCTCTGTGCTATGTTTTTGATGCTTGTAAAGAGACCTTGAGTACTGCTGCAGAAAAGCACTATATAAATACAATGATTATTATTATTATTATTATTATTAATAATAATAATAATAATAATAATAAACATGCAGTTAACAAAAACGATATCTTTAGAAATTATGCCTTTCAAGATTGTTTAATCTACAGCATTCAAGGAATTAATGGCTGATGCAAAGCTCAGTTGGAAAGCACCTTGCCATTTTTTTTCTAAACTAAAACTGTACCTGCTGGTGCACCTTGCAGAT